>NC_086447.1:124892173-125012173 GCF_028390025.1 Pseudophryne corroboree
CCTGGATGCTCATTTAGAATGCCTACATCAGGGGTGGGCAATTAATTTCTATAGGGGGCCACATGAAAAATCTGAACTGTGTTGGAGGGCCGAACCAATGATAACTTGAACTTAATTATGCTCAATATATAATAAAAGCACAAACCTACTTTTTAATGTCCTTTTTTTCTGCTATTGGCTTGTAATGTGCCCTGTATAACGGGTTGCTGTCCCATTGCTGCAAGACTCACCCTGGATGCCGGCCTGACGGGATCTCTAAAACACTCCGAAGTTTAAGCAGGAAGTGACAGGGCAAAGCCGTCTCCGGCGGGATACACGTCATCAGGCGCTGGTTGCTAGGGACCCAGGGAGCGGGGACTGCCGGCAGTGGCTGCCCGTGCACTGCGGCTCTGTAGCTTGCGACTCGCGGGCAGTTACTGGGCCTCAATTGTTAAGCTGCATCGCAGGGTCTTTGTGACCTAGCGATACAGCACAGTGTGTGGTGCAGGGAGCCTGTGGGTGCTGTGTGTGTGAGAATAAGGGGGGGAGCCGTGTGACTGGAATAAATATGCGGGCCGGACAGGGATTGCCAAAGGGCCGTATGTGGTCCTGCGGGCCGTACTTTGCCCAGGTCCGGCCTTCATGAAACGTTAAGGTGTGCAGGAATGAATGAAGGCTTTAGTCGTGCCAGAACACATGCGCAGTGTTTGTTTTCAGAATGCGTAAAAAATAATAATGATCCTTTGATCATGTTATCTGTAAAGCACACATTTTATTTTGGTGGGCAGTGTGCGTATTGGCAGGGGTGGTCACGAGGTTTCCTGGAGACAGTGCTGTAATACTGCAGGTGACTTCACTAAATTCATTGGTTCATTGCATGAAAGTCATTTTTTACACTGAACTTAGACCCAAATGTATTAAGCGTTAACGAGATAAAGTGGAGACGGATAAAGGGGGATATGGAATCAAATCCCCATAGAAAGGGGAAAAGGAAAAGAAACCAGATAAATTTACGGTGCACTCATCCAACTACTAACTCATCAATATGATTGTTGTTATAGAACATATATGTCCCCAGCAGCAATATCACATAAAGGCTTAAATGCTCAATAACCTAAAATGATATAGAGGTTTATTTTATTATTCATTTATATGGGACTCAATTGTCCTTTTATTGAAATAAGAGCGAAATATTAAAATTCATAGAGTAAGAAACAGAGAATAGAAAGTGACAGAAATGGAATATGTGTGAATAAAGATTTAAAAACAAAGCTAATGTGTTTGTCCCTTCATATATTTTCCTGTGTTTATTTCAATTGTGCATTCACATACATATATTTGTGCAGCACTGTATCAGTGCTATCTTTTTATGAGACCTGAGTTTTCCTATTCATTGGAGCCTGTTATGCTGCAATAGAGGGATATATGCTGTCCTGCTTTGAAGTTACAAATTGTCACATCAAATTGTAGCCAAGTTTCTCTCCACTCCTGCCCTTAAAGCTGTAATACTGATAACTTGATTGTAATGTTACAAATGGAGGAGTGAAACAATGTTGCTGAATATGTAACTTGTGCCTGAGATCCTAAAATATCTCATAATGCTGAGAATGCTGGTATGACATTATATAAATAGACTCGGTGTTTGAGAGAAATGATGGGGATGAGCCTGGGTAACCAATTTCACTGCCCTATATTAAAGGCTGTCCACTTTATAAAACTTAAAAATCTCTAACCCCAGTTGCTGCTATTAATAATGCATGAATAAATGTGCTGGAGAAATGGGTTTAATATATCCCAATATGATGTTAATCCACAATGTTTTACACCTTATGTATTAGTTAGTATTAGCAGCAGTCGTTACTGGTACTCAGCAATATTAAATCGTGTCCATGCAGGACATATTAGTAGCACTTAAATATTGCTCGTTAAACTCAAGCAACTTATATTTTATATAGGTACCAGAGGATCATGCCCCTGTTTGCCGACTAGCTGCGGTACACACACATTAGTACTAAATCTCCAATAGACACAGAGAAATTCTTGTATCTGGCATTAACCCCGTTGTTTCTCTTGTTTGATATTAATGTCAGCTATCCCACAGCATACAGATGGAATTTCAGGTGAATATAAATATGTTTAAAGATTACTCTCTGCAATGAGCAGGTTTGGCTCCTGATAATGCACTATAGGTCTCACATGTATGTTTGTATATCAGTTGCACATTTTAAACATTATTACTGACACGGGAACACATAGCTAAAAGCCTATGCGCATTTCACTCGTAAAGAGCTTCCTCCTAGTGCCCTGAGGAAGCTCTTTACGAGTGAAATGCGCATAGGCTTTAGCTATGTGTTCCCGTGTCAGTAATAATGTTTAAAATGTGCAATTGATATACAAACATACATGTGAGACCTATAGTGCATTATCAGGAGCCAAACCTGCTCATTGTAGAGAGTAATCTTTAAACATATTTATATTCACCTGAAATTCCATCTGTATGCTGTGGGATAGCTGACATTAATATCAAACAAGAGAAACAACGGGGTTAATGCCAGATACAAGAATTTCTCTGTGTCTATTGGAGATTTAGTGCTAATGTGTGTGTACCGCAGCTAGTCGGCAAACAGGGGCATGATCCTCTGGTACCTATATAAAATATAAGTTACTTGAGTTTAACGAGCAATATTTAAGTGCTACTAATATGTCCTGCATGGACACGATTTAATATTGCTGAGTACCAGTAACGACTGCTGCTAATACTAACTTATACATAAGGTGTAAAACATTGTGGATTAACATCATATTGGGATATATTAAACCCATTTCTCCAGCACATTTATTCATGCATTATTTATAGCAGCAACTGGGGTTAGAGATTTTTAAGTTTTATAAAGTGGACAGCCTTTAATATAGGGCAGTGAAATTGGTTACCCAGGCTCATCCCCATCATTTCTCTCAAACACCGAGTCTATTTATATAATGTCATACCAGCATTCTCAGCATTATGAGATATTTTAGGATCTCAGGCACAAGTTACATATTCAGCAACATTGTTTCACTCCTCCATTTGTAACATTACAATCAAGTTATCAGTATTACAGCTTTAAGGGCAGGAGTGGAGAGAAACTTGGCTACAATTTGATGTGACAATTTGTAACTTCAAAGCAGGACAGCATATATCCCTCTATTGCAGCATAACAGGCTCCAATGAATAGGAAAACTCAGGTCTCATAAAAAGATAGCACTGATACAGTGCTGCACAAATATATGTATGTGAATGCACAATTGAAATAAACACAGGAAAATATATGAAGGGACAAACACATTAGCTTTGTTTTTAAATCTTTATTCACACATATTCCATTTCTGTCACTTTCTATTCTCTGTTTCTTACTCTATGAATTTTAATATTTCGCTCTTATTTCAATAAAGGACAATTGAGTCCCATATAAATGAATAATAAAATAAACCTCTATATCATTTTAGGTTATTGAGCATTTAAGCCTTTATGTGATATTGCTGCTGGGGACATATATGTTCTATAACAACAATCATATTGATGAGTTAGTAGTTGGATGAGTGCACCGTAAATTTATCTGGTTTCTGTTCCATTTCCCCTTTCTATGGGGATTTGATTCCATATCCTTGTTTAAACCAGTAGGTAGCACCTTTGTGAGCCTTCTAATTTTGTCTCATATATATATATATATATATATATATATATATATATATATATATATATATATTGATATATGCGCATCCCTAAAATAGGGTGTAATTAGATATGACAATAGGCACTCCAACTTTGTGATTGACATTATAATTTACTAATCTCGGTGCGGGTTACCCTCCAGATCTGGTGGAAGCTTATTGCTTGACCAGTATTGGAACTTTTTGGATAAAGGGGGATATTCAATTGTTTGAAAAGTCGGTTGGGTGTCTGTGTTTTTTTCCTGTCTGTTAGATAGGAAAAACAGACACCCAACTGACTTTTCAGAAATTGAATACCCCCCAAAGAGCGATTAAGTACCAGCCAAATAGCTCCTGTCATTTTTCAAACACAGCCTGTAACATGGCAGTTTGGAGCTGATTGGCTGGTACTTTATCCCCATCAAAGGCTTGGTAAATACACCCCTTTATCCGTCTCCACTTTATCTCTTGTTACAGCGTAATACATTTGGGCCTTAGTCACAGTACTGTAACGTTAGCAGTAATGGTGGTGACAGACTAAACAGTATTAGTGAATAGACTGTGAGGTGCTTACAATTAACTCACCACTTTCTAAATATGGCTTGAAGGGGAGAATAAAATGCTAAATAGTAAATCCCTTATGTAGTATAGGGGACAGTGCGCAGTATATACAGAATTACATGGTGAGATTTCCGTAAACTCTGACGTGGCTGTTTAATCATGTAGACTTTAGTAGGGTTTATAACGTCAATGGACCAAACTTTAAATCATCTACGATGGAACATTTTTTCCCCTGCGTGGATGTGTACACAAAGGCATTACCTAGCAAGCACTGTGCTTAAGGCAGATCTCTAACCCTAAGATCCAAGTTGATTGAATATGAAGTCAACCTGTAACATACACAAAACAAAGAATAGAAGCCTGTACAGTATGTAGCTCGGAAAGAGCAGGGATTGCACCAGCGTCCGTGGCATGAAATAAGCAGATTTGCACTGTGCATACATGGATGGGCTACAGGCATATGCAGACCTGTATGCACATGATATGGCACTTGCATGGCCCTTTGGGGTATCAGTGTTCATGCGTATGCCAAGTGTCGTAAAGACTTTCTCACACCAATGTGACGGAGTCTGACCTGGACACAGCCCATATACGCCTGTTTGCTGCAGTTCGGTGCCAATGATTTGACAAAAGAAAAATTACCCCATATGTACCCAGCACCTTCTTTCTTAGTGTAGGCTGGTAGCACCAGGCTATGATATGGCATGCTGGCCTGGCGATACCATAACAGGGATTGCCCAGTCACAGGGGGTGACTCAAATCGTTTTTCGCAGCATAACGCCGGTCAACCTCTCTACTTGTCTTTTTCTCCACTTCTTCATGAATAGACCCCTAGATTGTTTCAGTACTTCTGTCGCAAAGGAATCTGTATAGAGATTATGGGGTGTATTCTATAACAGTCGGATCCATTCCGAAATGCATTTGTCGGAATGGATCAGACGAACCCTATTCAATGAGCGGCCAAATCCGACTTTCGGATGTGGCCGTTCACGGTGTCCCGTCCTGCTGCTGCTGTCAGCAGCTCCCCGTGTGTGAGATCACAGGGAGCTGCTGGAGGGAGCAGCCGTGTAGCCACCTGCCGTCCGGGGAGCGCTGCCGGGAGAGAGGAGCCTGGCTGGAGGGACGCCCGTCAGAGAAGCCTTTCACTGACTGCGGCTCCAGCTGCCCCCACTAATGAGCACTCTCTCTCCCTCCCTCCCTCGCCCAGCTCCCCCGTCTGATCTCCTCAATCCGACTTTTTTTATTCCGCTGATCCACGTGTTTTCTGTTAAGTCTGGAAAAATCAGCCCCTATTGCATAGGTCGGAACCCCTTCCAACCTAATTCAGTCGGAAGCTGCTGTCTTTCCGACAAGACGACAATTTCCGGCTCTTATTGAATACACCCCTAAGCATAATATGGTACAAGCCATGTTGTAGGTTGCGCTTGTATTGGAACTCTGTCATTTGCCTTTTTACTAAGATAAGTGATTTAGGGGCAGATGTATTAACCTGGAGAAAGCATAAGGAAGTGATAAACCAATAATATGTGCAAGGTGAATAAAGGCACCAGCCAATCAGCTCCAGTATGTAAATTAACAGTTAGGATCTGATTGGCTGGTGCCTTTATCACCTTGCACATATCACTGGTTTATCACTTCCTTATGCCTTCTCCAGGTTAATACATCTGCCCCCTAGTCTTTTATGTCATGCTCGGTGCAGCTAAGTCGCATAGTCCGTGTCCCTGTTTGGCGTAGTTCGAGCAAAGGTCTATGTGGACCAATGTGTACTTAATAATTAAGTGTGTATTTTGTGCATTTTTCAAGTTTAGTTAGTTAAGCTAGCCCAAATGTTGTTTATCATTACTGAGGCATCTCCCTCTGCAGTACAATAATATAGATACTAAGATGTGTATGTATAGATAGATATAATATTGCACAGTTCTCCTTAGTAGGAATATATTTAATGATTACTTCACAAAGGTTTCCGCACTGAATAAAGCACATGCTTCCCTGCAGACGGCCACCCCCCCTGACGTCATGGGGGATCTTCATCCCTGGCAGGAAAACATTCCGTGCTTTCACTTGACATAATTTACAACTTTTTCTTTATTTGGGCTTAACTAGTAGAAAATGAATTAACATTATAATATCCTGGAGCTGCTGCGCCAGTATACAGATGGGTGTGGGGATTTCATGTGTCATTACAGTGCAAGTAAAAAGCTTGGATTATTCAGCAGGAAAAGTTTTGCATGAGCTATTTCTTACTCATGACTGGAAAAGTGACAGGTGGATGATTACGGGAAGTTTTTTTTTTTTGTGGCTGATCTCCTGTGCTCAGATAGGCAGTCACTAACATTAACACTTGGTATTTGACTTGTAAATGTATTGCAATTTGCAAAGGAAAGATCATTGCATTAAATGAGAATTTCTTGCATGTGTTCAGCCTTGTCTTTCTTTATGTTGTTCTTGGGCGCTACTTTCATCCCAGTGTGTCCGACCTAAGCTAACACAGTTGAATACATAAACTCACCTCATCCGGGTAGACAAACGCGGTGTGGCTGGTCGTCCTTCTGTCTAATTGTGCATCATACACGTACATAGGCGCAGTGCGGCTGGTCGTCCTTCTGTCTAATTGTGCATCATGCACGTACATAGGCACAGTGTGGCTGGTCGTCCTTCTGTCTAATTGTGCATCATGCACGTACATAGGCACAGTGTGGCTGGTCGTCCTTCTGTCTAATTGTGCATCATGCACGTACATAGGCGCAGTGTGGCTGGTCATGCTTCTGTCTAATCGTGCATCATACATGTACATAGGTGCAGTGCGGCTGGTCATGCTTCTGTCTAATTGTGCATCGTACACGTACATAGGCGCAGTGTGGCTGGTCATGCTTCTGTCTAATCGTGCATCATACACGTACATAGGCGCGGTGCGGCTGGTCGTCCTTCTGTCTAATTGTGCATCATACACGTACATAGGCGCAGTGCGGCTGGTCGTCCTTCTGTCTAATTGTGCATCATACACGTACATAGGCGCGGTGTGGCTGGTCGTCCTTCTGTCTAATTGTGCATCATACACGTACATAGGCGCAGTGCGGCTGGTCGTCCTTCTGTCTAATTGTGCATCATACACGTACATAGGCGCGGTGTAGCTGGTCATGCTTCTGTCTAATTGTGCATCATGCACGTACATAGGCGCAGTGTAGCTGGTCATGCTTCTGTCTAATTGTGCATCATGCACGTACATAGGCGCAGTGTAGCTGGTCATGCTTCTGTCTAATTGTGCATCATGCACGTACAAAGGCGAGGTGTAGCTGGTCATGCTTCTGTCTAATTGTGCATCATACACGTACATAGGTGCAGTGTGGCTGGTCATGCTTCTGTCTAATTGTGCATCATGCACGTACATAGGCGCAGTGTGGCTGGTCGTCCTTCTGTCTAATTGTGCATCATGCACGTACATAGGTGCAGTGCGGCTGGTCATCCTTCTGTCTAATTGTGCATCATGCACGTACATAGGCGCAGTGTGGCTGGTCGTCCTTCTGTCTAATTGTGCATCATGCACGTACATAGGCGCAGTGTGGCTGGTCATGCTTCTGTCTAATTGTGCATCATGCACGTACATAGGCGCAGTGTAGCTGGTCATGCTTCTGTCTAATTGTGCATCATGCACGTACAAAGGCGAGGTGTAGCTGGTCATGCTTCTGTCTAATTGTGCATCATACACGTACATAGGTGCAGTGTGGCTGGTCATGCTTCTGTCTAATTGTGCATCATACACGTACATAGGTGCAGTGTGGCTGGTCATGCTTCTGTCTAATTGTGCATCATGCACGTACATAGGCGCAGTGTGGCTGGTCGTCCTTCTGTCTAATTGTGCATCATGCACGTACATAGGTGCAGTGCGGCTGGTCATCCTTCTGTCTAATTGTGCATCATGCACGTACATAGGCGCAGTGTGGCTGGTCGTCCTTCTGTCTAATTGTGCATCATGCACGTACATAGGCGCAGTGTGGCTGGTCATGCTTCTGTCTAATTGTGCATCGTACACGTACATAGGTGCAGTGCGGCTGGTCATGCTTCTGTCTAATCGTGCATCATATACGTACGTAGGCGCAGTGTGGCTGGTCATCCTTCTGTCTAATTGTGCATCATGCACGTACATAGGCGCAGTGTGGCTGGTCGTCCTTCTGTCTAATTGTGCATCATGCACGTACATAGGCGCAGTGTGGCTGGTCATGCTTCTGTCTAATTGTGCATCGTACACGTACGTAGGTACAGTGTGGCTGGTCATGCTTCTGTCTAATCGTGCATCATACACGTACATAGACGCAATGTGGCTGGTCATGCTTCTGTCTAATCGTGCATCATACACGTACATAGACGCGGTGTGGCTGGTCATGCTTCTAATTGTGCATCATACTCGTACATAGGCGCGGTGTGGCTGATCTTGCTTCTGTCTAATCGTGTATCATACACATACATAGACGCGGTACCGCTGGTCATGCCTCTGTCTAATTGTGCATCGTACACGTACATAGACGCGGTGTGGCTGGTCATGCTTCTAATTGTGCATCATACTCGTACATAGGCGCGGTGTGGCTGATCTTGCTTCTGTCTAATCGTGTATCATACACATACATAGACGCGGTACCGCTGGTCATGCTTCTATCTAATCGTGCATCGTACACGTACATAGGCGCAGTGTGGCTGGTCATGCTTCTGTCTAATTGTGCATCATACACGTACATAGACGCAGTGTGGCTGGTCATGCTTCTATCTAATCGTGCATCGTACACGTACATAGGCGCGGTGTGGCTGGTCATGCTTCTGTCTAATCGTGCATCATACACGTACATAGACGCAGTGTGGCTGGTCATGCTTCTGTCTAATTGTGCATCATACACGTACATAGACGCAGTGTGGCTGGTCATGCTTCTATCTAATCGTGCATCGTACACGTACATAGGCGCAGTGTGGCTGGTCGTGCTTCTGTCTAATCGTGCATCATACACGTATATAGACGCGGTACCGCTGATCATGCTTCTGTCTAATCGTGCATCATACACATACATAGACGCGGTACCGCTGATCATGCTTCTGTCTAATAGTGCATCGTACACGTACATAGACGCAGTGAGGCTGGTCGTCCTTCTGTCTAATTGCATCATACACGTACATAGACGCAGTGAGGCTGGTCGTCCTTCTGTCTAATAGTGCATCATACACGTACATAGACGCAGTGTGGCTGGTCATGCTTCTGTCTAATCGTGCATCATACACGTATATAGACGCGGTGTGGCTGGTCATGCTTCTGATTGTGCATCATACACGTACATAGACGCGGTACCGCTGGTCATGCTTCTGTCTAATTGTGCATCGTACACGTACATAGGTGCAGTGCGGCTGGTCATGCTTCTGTCTAATTGTGCATCGTACACGTACATAGGTGCGGTGCGGCTGGTCATACTTCTGTCTAATTGTGCATCGTACACGTACATAGACGCAGTGAGGCTGGTCGTCCTGTCTAATAGTGCATCATACACGTACATAGGCTCAGTGTGGCTGGTCATGCTTCTGTCTAATTGTGCATCATGCACGTACATAGACGCGGTGTGGCTGGTCATCCTTCTGTCTAATTGTGCATCATGCACGTGCATAGACGCGGTGTGGCTGGTCATGCTTCTGTCTAATTGTGCATTGTACACGTACATAGGTGCAGTGTGGCTGGTCATGCTTCTGTCTAATTGTGCATCATATAAGTACATAGGCGCAGTGTGGCTGGTCATGCTTCTGTCTAATTGTGCATCATACACGTACATAGGCGCAGTGTGGCTGGTCATGCTTCTGTCTAATTGTGCATCATACACGTACATAGGCGCAGTGTGGCTGGTCATGCTTCTGTCTAATTGTGCATTGTACACGTACATAGGTGCAGTGTGGCTGGTCATGCTTCTGTCTAATTGTGCATCATATAAGTACATAGGCGCAGTGTGGCTGGTCATGCTTTTGTCTAATCGTGCATCATACACGTACATAGGCGCAGTGTGGCTGGTCATGCTTCTGTCTAAGCGTGCATCATACACGTACATAGATGCGGTACCGCTGGTCATGCTTCTGTCTAATCGTGCATCATACACGTACATAGACGCGGTACCGCTGGTCATGCTTCTGTCTAATTGTGCATCGTACGCGTACGTAGGCGCAGTGTGGCTGGTCATGCTTCTGTCTAATTGTGCATCATGCACGTACATAGGCGCAGTGTAGCTGGTCATGCTTCTGTCTAATTGTGCATCATGCACGTACATAGGCGCAGTGTGGCTGGTCATCCTTCTGTTTAATAGTGCATCATACACGTACATAGGCGCAGTGTGGCTGGTCATCCTTCTGTCTAATTGTGCATCATACACGTACATAGGTGCAGTGCGGCTGGTCATGCTTCTGTCTAATCGTGCATCATACACGTACATAGACGCAGTGTGGCTGGTCATGCGTCTGTCTAATCGTGCATTATACACGTACATAGACGCAGTGTGGCTGGTCATGCGTCTGTCTAATCGTGCATCATACACGTACATAGATGCGGTACGGCTGGTCATGCTTCTGTCTAATTGTGCATCGTACACGTACGTAGGCTCAGTGTGGCTGGTCATCCTTCTGTTTAATAGTGCATCATACACGTACATAGGCGCAGTGTGGCTGGTCATCCTTCTGTCTAATTGTGCATTGTACACGTACATAGGTGCAGTGCGGCTGGTCATGCTTCTGTCTAATCGTGCATCATACACGTACATAGACGCAGTGTGGCTGGTCATGCGTCTGTCTAATTGTGCATTGTACACGTACATAGGTGCAGTGCGGCTGGTCATGCTTCTGTCTAATCGTGCATCATACATGTACATAGGCGAGGTGTAGCTGGTCATGCTTCTGTCTAATTGTGCATCATACACGTACATAGACGCAGTGTGGCTGGTCATGCGTCTGTCTAATCGTGCATTATACACGTACATAGGTGCAGTGCGGCTGGTCATGTTTCTGTCTAATTGTGCATCATACACGTACATAGGCGCAGTGTGGCTGGTCCTGCTTCTGTCTAATCGTGCATTATACACGTACATAGACGCGGTACCGCTGGTCATCCTTCTGTCTAATTGTGCATCGTACATGTACATAGGCGCAGTGTGGCTGGTCATGCTTCTGTATAATTGTGCATCATACATGTACATAGACGCAGTGCGTCTTATAAGAGCTTTTCTTAAATTTTCACTTGCATTAAATGTATATCGGATACCAGAGGGTACATTTACTTTGACAATGGAATTAGCGTTGTTATTTTTGTTTATGCATGGTGCGCAGGCTTACCATATCATCCCTTTAAAGCGACACAGTTATGATTTACACCGGTTCTGTGGCTGGCAGACTTCAAGCCTGTTTCACCTGGTTTTAATCGGCCATTGAACCTGTGTAATCCATCAGTGTCCCAGTTTAAAGGGATGGTATGGTAAGCCTAGCTATGTTCCATTCTTTTATGCGTACCTTGGATTACTTGGGACAGCCAATGTGCTGTGTATTCAGGATTAGGAAGGATATTTCCCCTTAGAGATATGTGTTCTCCTGTGAGTGGATTGTTGGCAGATCCGTTCCTGTAAGCCTGGCTGTAGACATGCCGCTTAGTGCTGGTACTTATGTTGGCATTCTGCCAGTGCCAGGACAAACAATGCGGAGTGTCAAGTATGGCAGTCATCCGTGTAAATGGTTTTCACTACAGCAGCAAGACCTGTTAGACGAGAGTCATCAGAGCTAATTTATGTCCTAAAATGGTATCTAGGGGCCGCTCCTCATTTATTGTTTACTTTTTAATTACCCAGTTTGTTACTTTTCTGGAAAAGTACACAAATAGTTTATACAGCACAACCTTTAAACTTACAGTTTTGTGTTAATCTTTCTATAAGAGGTTTTTTTTTTGGTACTGTTTTTTACTACTTGCCTGGACTACCAGGTCTTTTGGGATGTCCATGCTGGTCTCCTGTGACTAGGGCACGTTTTTCGACCATGGTCCTCAAGGCGCAATAACAGACCGTTTTTAACTATCTGTGCTCAACAGTACTATTGCTAAAACCTGGACTGTTAGTGTGCTTTGAGGACTAAGTTTGGGAAACGCTGTGCTAGGGGGTGGGGCAACAACAGCTGTTCCTGCTTGAATCAGGGGAGTTGGACTAGTGTGAAAGAGATGGGAAATAAAACACTGGATTTAACCGTAGCTTTGTAAATTTCACCCAAAACTGGATTTGGTTGGAGACTCCCTTGCTGCTAAGGATGAGTGGGACTCGTCATAAGGATAGATGTGCTCATGGGGTGTACACCCCCACACCACTAAGGCTGCCCCAACAAGTCTACACTGACTAGGTCGGCAGACACCGATCCCGAGCCCTAGTTCAATTTAATGTTGCTTTGGCCCGGGAGGCCCTGGGATTGATGACATCATCACAGTTGTCACACAATTACATCATTAACCACTTAACTGACGATTTTCCCCCCAAAAAACTGCTCAGAAATTGTTGTTTTGTTTAATGAGTGAATTAGGTGGAGAACATGAATTTAACCCTATCCCAAATGATTTTAGTTAAAAAATAAAATAATAATATATATATATATATATATATTAGATTTTTTTTTTATAACCCCCCCCAAAAAACAACAACAAACAAACATCAGAACATCGATCGGGAACATCGCGCCCATCGCGACATTAGTTTTTAGAGCCCGGGCAGCTTCCAGGAACACAGGGGGGGCTTGGGGGCGATGATTTACACTTACCAGCGGCTGCTATTGTCTGCAGCCTCTGGGGGTGGGGGATCCTGCCAATCAGCAGTGATCGGCAGCACGGCAACACTGGGTGCTGGAAGGCAGAAGGACCTTCCGGTCCCTCTGACAGCAGCAGCGGAGGGAAGTTTCTCATCCCTGCCGCTGCTAACACTCTCTATCTAACTGGTCGCATCCTGTGCCACCAGGTCAGATAAAACACTTGCTGATATGGCGTATAACGTCCAAACGATAGTATGGATGCCCAAAGCAGGGAGTTAGACGGGTTTAGGCGTTTTGGACGACTAAACCCTCTCTGGGCGTGATGTGCATGGGCGCACAAACATAAATGAATTATGACAATTATTTGGGTGTCTAAAAAAGAGCCAAAACAATTGAATCGGCTTGAAGGTAGCACAAAATACAAAACCAGCTTAATAAGGGATATTAGTGAAATGCTTGGGTGAACAGGAAGGTCTGGAGTCTATTTGTAAAGGATTCTAGAGTGGAGGCTTTTCAGACTGCTGGGAAGAGAGGGGCAGATTTATTAAGCCTGGTGAAGTGATAAAGGGGAAAGTGATAACGCACCAGCCAGTCAGCTCCTAACTGTTATTTTTCAAACCCAGCCTGTGACATGGCAGTTTGGAGCTGATTGGCTGGTCATTTATCACCTTCCACTTTATCACTTCACCGGACTTAATAAATCTGCCCGAAGAGTTCCATAGAGTTAAGCCATGAAGCTGAAAGATCGACCTCCGATTTCAGGGAGATTCTAGGTACTGTTATAGGCCCTACACACTGGCCGATCCGCCGCCGAGCTGCCCGATGGCGGATACGGCCGACGAGCGCCCGGCGGCGTGGGGGCAGTGGCGGGGGGAGTGAAGTTTCTAAACTCCCCCCGTCACCCGGCTGCGAAGTGCAGGCAAATATGGACGAGATCGTCCATATTGGCCTGCATGTACAGCCGACGGGGGACCAGCGATGGAGCCTCCACACTGCACGATATGAACGTTATCTCGTTCATTAATGAACAAGATCGTTCATATCGTGCAGTCATGTCGGCCAGTGTGTAGGGCCCATTAGTCCATCAACAGATTAAAATGCAAAATTAAGGTAAAATTATGTATTCTCTAAGTGTACTAGGTCACTAATAGTGTATTAAGTAGTCAGGATTAGTATAGCACATTAAGAAACACATTTTAAGAAAAAGTGTCGCGAATAAGTCACAAAGTCTATGGTGCACCAAACAAGGCTCTTGGTGTGATTTTAGTATAGGTGTATGTGGACACATTTGAAGGTTGCAACAGCAAATAGTATAATTCTCTAGAGCAGTGGTTCTCAAACTCGGTCCTCAGGACCCCACACAGTGCATGTTTTGCAGGTAACCCAGCAGGTGCACAGGTGTATTAATTACTCACTGACACATTTTAAAAGGTCCACAGGTGGAGCTAATTATTTTACTTGCGATTCTGTGAGGAGACCTGCAAAACATGCACTGTGTGGGGTCCTGAGGACCGAGTTTGAGAACCTGTGCTCTAGAGCCAATCAGTCCGAGAGCTCCTCCTGTGTCATGTGATAGTGGAGGATGGAGTTTGGGCAGGGACATTCCAGCAGCTTTCATCTCACTATACCATTTCTTGTGACTGATTGAGATGGTGGTTGCATGAGGCTTACCAAACCATAAATCATTAATAGCAGTTTGAATGAAACATTAAGAAACAATTACCACACAACAACCCCACCCCTCCCCCCATCCGAATTGTGTAAGATGGTATTGCAGTTTTGAAAGGCATGAAAAAAAAACTGGGAAGAACTATGCATCTTTTAATGAGTGGGGTTGCTGTTGGACTACGGTGCTATGTAAAATCTGTATTTGTTGTGTACTGTTGCTGCACATGAAGAACAGATTACTGATTAGAACCCTTACATTATTGTTTTATCCTTTCTTTAACGGCCAGTATTAGAATTTATTTTTTGACATGATTTCATGTTTATTGGAGTATTTCAAGTCTTTAGAAGAAGTAAATAAAGGATGAATTCCAGGCAGTATTTCTCCTCTAAAACACCCCCCCAAACAAACTGGCAGAACATCACGTTTCCCATATTCGGTACCCCTGCAGTTCCTGCCAAATAAAGCGATTGGTGGAGATTGACGGCTGCCCCTCAGTTGACTTGATCAGTACGTGTTGTTTTGAGCCCTTGTCCTTACTGTATGGTCATACCCTGCCTGGGAAGCAGCGCAGCATCTTTGGGGAGCAGTACTAATACGTAATGAGTTACAGGGGAGTTTATTACCAGTGACTGTAGGAGCATTATAGCTGCAGATGTTATTTTAAGCCTTTTATTTGTGTTCCCTTTTGCCAAGTGCTTTGTGATTAATGGCTTGGATGGAGTACATTTGCCAACACATTTGTTTTCTAGTAATGTCTTTGTCTTGTTTGAAATATGTTTCCTCTGATATGTACGTCTGGGCTATACCAAGTGCTGTGAGAATTAGAAGTGACAGTAAGTGAGTATCTGTACAGGAAACCATACAGGGCCGATCGTTACAGCTGCGGAGCAGGTCCATCGTAACATGTGTTTGCACTTACAGTCCTTATGTTGGTGGTTGGTTAGTCTGATTTGTTTGTATGGTATTGATTTTATTCAGGTTCATGTTATTTTTGTTCAATACACTGAAAAGTCAAATAAAACATGGAAACTTCAACTTGGTATTTGTTTGAGCCGTGTATAAAGGGACAATGCGTCCACCTAAACGTTTACGTATTCTCTCTCTCTCTCTTCTGGTTATTTTTATCATTGTGAGGAGGAATGCAATTGTAAAGTGCTCATTACTCCTCTCCCAAAGTCAGGCTTAACTGCATGGTAACATGGGAGAAGCCGCTATACTCCCCTGCGTTTTGATCACAAGAATGCACCAGTTGCGACTGGCCTAGGCCTGGTTGCCCAAACAATTTAATAGCCCATGTCATGTTAGACAGGAGATAATGGTGCTCAGAACAATTGAATTCCCTCTGAATGTCAGTTGGACTAGTACCATTGTGGCCGCCTTATACAAATTCTTACACGTGTTATAAATGCATAATACAGTAAACAATGATCTCTGCACATACAGATGTGTTCTCATACACTATTGCTGCAGTCAGGCCAGGTCCTGTGCAGTTCCACTTACACTGGTCCTCTTTTTAGTCAGGGAATGCGTCTTACTTGTAATCGCCGGTGACAAACCGCTTCATGAGAGTTCACTGATTAATGTGAAATGGGACACTTTTATATCTGTGTGAGACTGAGGGTTAAATTTACTAAGATGGGAGTTCTGTTTAAGATGGGATGTTGCCCATAGCAACCAATCAGATTCTACTTCTCATTTATCAATCACCTTCTAGAATATACAGATGGGTCCACGGTTATCTTGACTTCTTTGCTGTGCCTAGGCACAACATGGTTTATTTACATAAACCATTCATCTATTGTTCTCAGCTGCAATACAATACAGAGAACATTACAGCAGGGGATTAAGTCCGGCTGCCCAGTCTCAGTTAATCATATTAAAGGTCAAGATAAACATGGACCCATCTAGAGTACCTGGAATCTGATTGGTTGCTATGGGCAAAATCCCATCTTAAATGGAACTCTCATCTTAGTAAATTTACCCCTGAGTCTGTATACGCAGTGCTACAGTGTAGCAGGGACAGCTTTTTTTCTTCTTCTTTTTTACGCTCTGCCTGAGGCATTGGAGGTTGAGGAATCTCTTAGGTGCATTGCAAAGTTGCATTGGGTAATGTTTTTCAGTTCAGCTGCTGACCTTTCACGGTAAAATACATATGAATGTGTGCTAGGGCTTGTGCACCCCTTGCTCCTGAGTGCTGGTTCTGTTTGAACAGCAAGATAATGGGATTGTGGATGAGGGCTTACAGTGCTGTCATAACGTAAAGGAAGCCGAGCATGAAATCATCCTAGTGGCAGGTTTCCTGACAGCTGTAGAAGAGGCCGTCGGCTTCCTGCTCACACAGATAGATCCCTCACTACAGCACGTGTACAGTAACTCTGTACAAGTCATGGACACACTCTCCTCTCTACACCTCCGGCTCACCCAGATAGATCCATCACTGCAGTACATGTACAGTAACTCTGTGCACAAGTCATGGACACGATCTCCTCTCTACACCTCCGGCTCACCCAGATAGATCCATCACTGCAGTACATGTACAGTAACTCTGTACAAGTCATGGACACACTCTCCTCTCTACACCTCCGGCTCACCCAGATAGATCCATCACTGCAGTACATGTACAGTAACTCTGTGCACAAGTCATGGACACGATCTCCTCTCTACACCTCCGGCTCACCCAGATAGATCCATCACTGCAGTACATGTACAGTAACTCTGTACAAGTCATGGACACACTCTCCTCTCTACACCTCCGGCTCACCCAGATAGATCCATCACTGCAGTACATGTACAGTAACTCTGTGCACAAGTCATGGACACGATCTCCTCTCTACACCTCCGGCTCACCCAGATAGATCCATCACTGCAGTACATGTACAGTAACTCTGTGCACAAGTCATGGACACGATCTCCTCTCTACACCTCCGACTCACCCAGATAGATCCATCACTGCAGTACATGTACAGTAACTCTGTGCACAAGTAATGGACACGATCTCCTCTCTACACCTCCGGCTCACCCAGATAGATCCATCACTGCAGTACATGTACAGTAACTCTGTGCACAAGTCATGGACACGATCTCCTCTCTACACCTCCGACTCACCCAGATAGATCCATCACTGCAGTACATGTACAGTAACTCTGTGCACAAGTAATGGACACAATCTCCTCTCTACACCTCCGGCTCACCCAGATAAATCCCCTTATTACAGTACATGTACAGTAACTCTGTGCACAAGTCATGGACACGATCTCCTCTACACCTCCGGCTCACCCAGATAAATCCCCTTATTACAGTACATGTACAGTAACTCTGTGCACAAGTCATGCACACACTCTCCTCTCTACACCTCCGGCTCACCCAGATAGATCCATCACTGCAGTACATGTACAGTAACTCTGTGCACAAGTCATGGACACGATCTCCTCTCTACACCTCCGGCTCACCCAGATAAATCCCCTTATTACAGTACATGTACAGTAACTCTGTGCACAAGTCATGGACACGCTCTCCTCTCTGCACCTCCGGCCTGTAACTATACTGAAACTACAACCAAATGGGTAAAGGTCATTTACTGGAGCCCCACACTACATTAATTTATGATGACATTTTTTATTGTTATTGTTAATCAGATTTGAATGGTTTTATTATCATGTGACAGTCAATATAGGTTGTACTTTTGGTGTATATTCCAAGTAAACTACAATACAATGTAAAAAAAATAAAAATGTTTTATTTCAAACATTTTTATGAACAAAATGCAAATAAGTAAATTCCCACTGCAACATGCAGTGAAGCTGCAGACTGGGCAGTTTGGAAACTGATCCTTCGTTAAGGTTATACAGGGACATTACATTAGTAAATGCCTGCCTAGCAAACATGACTATTTAGTTGGTTAAGAGAGAGGCAATAATGTCAAATATAACAAATATAATTATGAGTTACAGAAGTGATGCACCCACCATCAAAAGGGCCACGCCCTACCTTTAATTTCAAGAATGAATAAGCAGCCTAAAAGAGTTCCTGTGTCCCCTCATCTGTTGGCCCACGCTAAAATTCCACCAGACCACCTAGACCGCCCCTCTACGTGCATCAGTCTTTGCTATGTGCTTCACATTGTCTCCTGCTATCTCTCTTCCTCTAATGCCTACTGGGTGCTGTGCAGAGGGGGAAGCATGACCCAGTCATTTTCTGTTCCACTTCAGTCTTAGGGGTATAGGGGTCTATGTACAATGCCTTGGAGAAAGATAGGGTGGGCAGAGAGATAAAGTACCAACCAATCAGCTCTTAGTGCCATGTTACAGGCTGTATTTGAAAAATGACAGAAACTGGTTGGTTGGTACTTTTATGTCAGTCCACTTTATCTCTCTCCAAGGCTAAGTACATAGACCCCTTAATTACTAAAGTGCGGGTTTACAAAACTGCCCATAGCAACCAATTAGATTCAACGTATTTATCTAGCACCTTCTAGAAGATAATAGCCAGAATCTGGTTGCTATGGGCAACATCTGTTTTATAAACCTGCACTTTAGTAAATATACCTTACTGTTTATAAGCAGATATTCTAAACTACCTTTCCTACGCGCTTTGCTGTTATTTTGGCATTTGGATCTGAGGTTCTAAGTTAGTTACAGTAAGTAACCAGTTTAGTTGTAACTCTGGGTTTTCTGATGCTCTGATTGGCCACTGGTTCTTCCTCATGTGTTAATGCACCACAGATTGGTCTAGTCCTTTAAGTGTTGATGATCATATAAACTACAGTGCAGATCTGTCCAGTTTAAGCTACTAGCACAAGGGCGTCCGTAGGGCAAATAAAACACAATGTAAAGCAATATAGCCTCTCACTGAAGGCATATAGTTATAGGTGTAAGAAATGTTTTACCAAATTCCACTTAGTAGCCATTTTTCAAGACAATTAGGAGCATTAGTTGTTGAACATTGAAACTTAAATTACAGCTGACCACATTTGCCTTTCTTGCTGGGCCAGGTCTTGGGCAACATGGTCCCTCATAATGTCTTTCTCGCTCAAATTCATTTGTTTTATCGAGCAGCCAAAGTAATGGGAGCCTGTTGGGGCAATTCAGTTGTTGCTCCGATCAGGTGCTCATTACTGTTAATGTGCCCAAAAGCATCGGGTTTAGCTGCATAAAGTAGCTAAACCCGTCCAAAGTCCTGGAGTTGGCACACATTTCTTCTCACCGCCTCAGAAGGCTGCAAGAAGAAATGTCGCTAGATTCAAATTCCTGAACACATTTAATATATTGGTGTTAAAAAGATAAGATTAAGATAAAAATTAAAATTAAGCTAACAAATCTCACATGAGAATATAGATAATGTCCATTGACAAATGGGGAGAAGGAAAAAAATTGACTATATACTGCTGTTGTTTCTCTGACGTCCTAGTGGATGCTGGGAACTCCGTAAGGACCATGGGGAATAGACGGGCTCCGCAGGAGACTGGGCACTCTAAAAGAAAGATTAGGTACTATCTGGTGTGCACTGGCTCCTCCCTCTATGCCCCTCCTCCAGACCTCAGTTAGAATCTGTACCCGGCCAGAGCTGGGTGCTCCTAGTGGGATCTTCTGAGCTTGCTAGAAAAGAAAGTATTTGTTAGGTTTTTTATTTTCAGTGAGATCTGCTGGCAACAGACTCACTGCTACGTGGGACTGAGGGGAGAGAAGCAAACCTACCTGCTTGCAGATAGCTTGTGCTTCTTAGGCTTCTGGACACCATTAGCTCCAGAGGGTTCGAACACAGGGCCTGACCTCGATTGTCCGTTCCCGGAGCCGCACCGCTGTCCCCCTTGCAGAGCCAGAAGACAGAAGAAAAGCGATGAAATCGGCGGCAGAAGACTCCTGTCTTCATTAAGGTAGCGCACAGCACTGCAGCTGTGCGCCATTGCTCCCACAGCACACCACACACTCCGGTCACTGTAGGGTGCAGGGCGCTGGCGGGGGCGCCCTGGGCAGCAATTATAATACCTTTTGGCAAAAAACTACACATAATACAGTCAGTTAACTGTATATGTGTAAAAACCTCCGCCATTAAGTTACAAAAAACGCGGGACAGAAGCCCGCCGCTGAGGGGGCGGGGCCTTCTTCCTCAGCACACCAGCGCCATTTTCCCTTCACAGCTCCGCTGGAAGCACGCTCCCCAGGCTCTCCCCTGCAGTATCCAGGTACAAGACGGGTTAAAAAGAGAGGGGGGGGGCACATAAATTTAGGCGAAAATCGACAAGCAGCTATTGGGAAAATCACTTATTAGCAGTGTAAATCCCTGTGTTATATAGCGCTGTGGTGTGTGCTGGCATACTCTCTCTCTGTCTCCCCAAAGGACTTTGTGGGGTCCTGTCCTCAGTCTGAGCATTCCCTGTGTGTGTGCGGTGTGTCGGTACGGCTGTGTCGACATGTTTGATGAGGAGGGTTACGTGGAGGCGGAACAGAGGCAGATAAGTGTGGTGTCGCCCCCGACGGGGCCGACACCTGATTGGATGGATATGTGGAAGGTCTTAACCGACAGTGTCAACTCCTTACATAAAAGGTTCGATGACGCAACAGCCTTGGGACAGCCGGGGTCTCAGCCCGCGCCTGCCCAGGCGTCTCAGAAGCCGTCAGGGGCTCATAAACGCCCGCTAGCTCTGATGGTAGACACAGATGTCGACACGGAGTCTGACTCCAGTGTAGATGAGGATGAGACAAATGTACAGTCTACAAAAGCCATCCGATGCATGATTACTGCAATGAAAGATGTATTGCACATTTCTGATATTAACCCGGTTACCACCAAGAGGGGTATTATGTTTGGGGAGAAAAAGCAGCCAGTGACTTTTCCCCCATCTGATGAATTAAATGATTTGTGTGAAGAAGCGTGGAGTTCCCCTGATAAGAAACTAGTGATTTCTAAGAGGTTACTGATGGCGTACCCTTTCCCGCCAACGGATAGGTTACGTTGGGAAACATCCCCTAGGGTGGACAAGGCGCTAACACGCTTATCTAAAAGGGTGGCACTGCCGTCTCAGGATACGGCCGCCCTAAAGGATCCTGCGTATAGAAAGCAGGAAGCTATCCTGAAGTCTGTGTATACACACTCTGGTACTCTACTGAGACCTGCTATTGCTTCAGCCTGGATGTGTAGTGTTGCAGCAGCATGGACTGATACCCTGTCAGACAACATTGATTCCCTCGACAGGGATACTGTTTTGCTAACCATCGAACATATAAAAGACGTTGTCTTATATATGCGGGATGCACAGAGGGACATTTGCCTGCTGGCATCTAGAATTAATGCAATGTCCATTTCTGCCAGGAGAGTATTATGGACTCGGCAGTGGACAGGTGATGCTGATTCTAAAAAACACATGGAGGTTTTGCCTTATAAGGGTGAGGAATTGTTTGGGGACGGTCTCTTGGACCTCGTATCCACAGCAACGGCTGGGAAGTCGACTTTTTTACCTCAGGTTCCCTCACAGCCTAAGAAAGCACCGTATTATCAAATGCAGTCCTTTCGGCCTCAGAAAGGCAAGCGTGTCAGAGGAGCATCCTTTCTGGCCAGAGGCAAGGGTAGAGGAAAGAAGCTGCACCAGGCAGCCAGTTCCCAGGAACAAAAATCCTCCCCTGCTTCCACTAATCCACCGCATGACGTTGGGGCTCCACAGGCGGAGCCAGGTGCGGTGGGGGCGCGTCTCCGAAACTTCAGCAACCAGTGGGTTCGCTCACAAGTGGATCTCTGGGCTGTACAAATTGTATCTCAGGGATACAAGCTGGAGTTCGAGGCGACTCCCCCTCGCCGTTACCTCAAATCAGCCTTGCCAGCTGCTCCCAAGGAAAGGGAGGTAGTACTGGCGGCAATTCACAAGCTGTACCTCCAGCAGGTGATAATCAAGGTCCCCCTCCTTCAACAAGGCAGGGGTTACTATTCCACAATGTTTGTGGTACCGAAACCGGACGGTTCGGTGAGACCCATCCTGAATTTAAAATCCTTGAACACTTATATAAAGAAGTTCAAGTTCAAAATGGAATCGCTCAGGGCGGTTATTGCAAGCCTGGAAGAGGGGGATTTTATGGTGTCGCTGGACATCAAGGATGCTTACTTGCATGTCCCCATTTACCCACCTCACCAGGAATACCTCAGGTTTGTGGTACAAGACTGTCATTACCAATTCCAGACGTTGCCGTTTGGTCTCTCCACGGCACCGAGAATATTTACCAAGGTAATGGCCGAAATGATGATACTCCTTCGGAAGAAGGAAGTTATAATTATCCCGTACTTGGACGATCTCCTCATAAAGGCGAGGTCCAAAGAGCAGTTGTTGATCAGCTTAGCACTCTCTCAGGAAGTGTTGCAACAGCACGGCTGGATTCTGAATATCCCAAAGTCGCAGCTGATTCCTGCGACGCGTCTGCTTTTCCTGGGCATGATTCTGGACACAGAACAGAAGAAGGTGTTTCTCCCGGTGGAGAAGGCCCAGGAATTGTCATCTCTGGTCAGGGACCTCCTGAAACCAAAACAGGTGTCGGTGCATCACTGCACGCGAGTCCTGGGAAAGATGGTGGCTTCTTACGAAGCTATTCCCTTCGGCAGGTTCCATGCAAGGATCTTTCAGTGGGATCTGTTGGACAAATGGTCCGGATCGCATCTTCAGATGCATCGGTTGATCACCCTGTCCCCAAGGGCCAGGGTGTCTCTGCTGTGGTGGCTGCAGAGTGCTCATCTTCTCGAGGGCCGCAGGTTCGGCATACAGGACTGGGTCCTGGTGACCACGGATGCAAGCCTCCGAGGATGGGGGGCAGTTACTCAGGGAAGAAACTTCCAAGGACTGTGGTCAAGTCTGGAGACTTCACTACACATAAATATACTGGAACTAAGGGCCATTTACAATGCCCTGAGTCAAGCAGAGCCCCTGCTTCAAAACCACCCAGTACTGATTCAGTCAGACAACATCACGGCGGTCGCCCATGTAAACCGCCAGGGCGGCACGAGAAGCAGGATGGCAATGGCAGAAGCCACAAGGATTCTTCGATGGGCGGAGAATCACGTGATAGCACTGTCAGCAGTGTTCATTCCGGGAGTGGACAACTGGGAAGCAGACTTCCTCAGCAGGCACGACCTCCACCCGGGAGAGTGGGGACTTCATCAAGAAGTCTTCACACAGATTGTAAATCGCTGGGAACTGCCACAGGTGGACATGATGGCGTCCCGCCTCAACAAAAAGCTAAAAAAATATTGCGCCAGGTCAAGGGACCCTCAGGCGATAGCTGTAGACGCACTAGTGACACGGTGGGTGTACCAGTCGGTTTATGTGTTCCCTCCTCTTCCTCTCATACCCAAGGTGCTGAGGATAGTAAGAAAGAGAGGAGTAAAAACTATACTCATCGTTCCGGATTGGCCAAGAAGAACTTGGTACCCAGAACTACAAGAAATGATCTCAGAGGACCCATGGCCTCTGCCTCTCAGACAGGACCTGTTACAGCAGGGGCCCTGTCTGTTCCAAGACTTACCGCGGCTGCGTTTGACGGCATGGCGGTTGAACGCCGGATCCTAACGGAAAAGGGCATTCCAGATGAAGTGATTCCTACGCTGATAAATGCTAGGAAGGATGTGACTGTAAAGCATTATCACCGCATATGGTGGAAATATGTCGCTTGGTGTGAGGCCAGGAAGGCCCCAACAGAGGAATTCCAGCTGGGTCGATTTCTGCACTTCCTACAGTCAGGGGTGTCTATGGGCCTAAAATTGGGGTCCATAAAGGTCCAGATTTCGGCCCTATCTATTTTCTTTCAAAAAGAACTGGCTTCACTGCCTGAAGTTCAGACGTTTGATAAGGGAGTGCTGCATATTTATTTATTTATTTATTTATTTATTAGCAGTTTCTTATATAGCGCAGCATATTCCGTTGCGCTTTACAATTAGAACAACAATTATAGAACAAAACTGGGCAAAGACAGACAGACAGAGGTAGGAAGTCCCTGCTCGCAAGCTTACAATCTATAGGGAAATAGGCATTGATACACAAGGATAGATGCTACCTGTCACATAATGGTTCCCCAGGTTGCTAGGTTCTTATATGATATGATCACCCAGCAATGTTGGAAGACAAAATGTGAGTTTATGTGGACTGTACAGAGGGGATGTAACTTGATAGGGAAGCTGTGAAGGTTATGTGTGTGGGTCTGAAATTTGGTAGGCTTGTCTGAAGAGATGAGTTTTCAGAGAACGTTTAAAGGTTTGGAGACTAGAGGAGAGTCTTATTGTGCGTGGGAGTGCATTCCACAGAGTGGGTGAAGCCCGGGTAAAGTCCTGTAATTTTGAGTGGGAACAGGTAATACATGTGGATGAGAGACGCAGATCTTGTGCAGAGCGGAGAGGTCTGGTAGGGAGATATTTTGAGATGAGTGAGGAGATGTATGATGGTGCAGTTTGGTTAATAGCCTTGTATGTAAGTAAAAGTATTTTATATTTGACACGGTAGAATACCGGTAACCAATGGAGGGACTGACAGAGCGGATCAGCAGATGAAGAACGTCTGGCGAGGAAGATTAGCCTCGCAGCTGCATTTAAAATGGATTGAAGTGGTGATAGCCTATGTTTGGGAAGACCAGTAAGGAGACTATTACAATAATCAATGCGGGAGATGATGAGTGCATGGATTAGAGTTTTTGCAGTGTCTTGTGTAAGATAAGGGCGTATTTTGGATATGTTTTTAAGGTGCATGTAACATGATTTAGAGACAGATTGAATGTGTGGAACAAAGGACAGTTTAGAGTCAAGGGTGACACCTAGGCAACGAGCTTGTGGGGTGGGGTGGATAGTTGCATTGTCAACAGTTATAGAGATATCAGGTTGGTAACTACTCTTAGCTGGTGGGAAAATAATTAATTCGGTTTTGGAAATGTTGAGTTTGAGGTGGCGAGATGACATCCAAGATGAAATGGCAGACAGGCATCCAGTGACACGAGCCAATACTGGTGGTGACAAATCTGGGGAGGATAGGTAGATTTGAGTATCATCAGCATACAAATGATACTGAAATCCAAAGGAGCTGATTAGTTTACCAAGAGAGGAGGTATAGATTGAGAAAAGCAGAGGACCTAAGACTGAGCCTTGCGGTACTCCAACTGATAGAGGTAGAGAAGAGGAGGTAGAATCAGAGAAGTGAACACTGAAAGAGCGATTAGATAGGTAGGATGAGAACCAAGAAAGGGCTGTGTCCTGAAGACCTAGGGATTGTAGTGTTTGTATGAGAAGAGAGTGGTCAACAGTGTCAAAAGCAGCAGAGAGATCTAGAAGAATAAGTAGTGTGTAATGGCCTTTTGATCTAGCAGTGACTAGATCATTCACTACTTTGGTCAGTGCCGTCTCTGTGGAGTGTTGGGCACGAAAGCCTGACTGAAGTGGATCCAATAAGTTGTGCGAGTTAAGAAAGAGTGTAAGGCGAGTGTAGGCAAGCCTCTCAAGTAGCTTGGAGGGACTGGGTAGCTGAGAAATGGGACGGTAGTTAGAGAGTGTGTTTGGGTCAGAGTTGTGTTTTTTTAGAATGGGAGTAATGACTGCATGTTTAAACAGAGAGGGAAAGATACCAGTAGAGAGAGAGAGATTACAGATTTTAGTTAAGGTTGGGATAAGCACAGGAGACAAAGTTTTACTGACCTGTGAGGGTATAGGATCAAGAGGAGAGGTGGTGGAGTAGGAGGATGAAAAGAGTGTTGATACTTCATCTTCACTTGTGGGATCAAATGAAGAGAAAGTGCCAGAGGGTTCAGGTAGGGAATTGAGCAGGTCACTGGCTGAGTTAGAGCATACCATTTCATCTCGGATTTTATCAATCTTATCCTTGAAGTAGGAAGCAAGTTCTTGTGCACGGATAGTAGCTAGTGGGGGAGGTGAGGGAGGGTAAAGAAGTGATTTAAATGTATTAAAAAGTCGCTTGGGGTTGTTGGCATGATAAGAGATGAGAGATTGGAAATATGTTTGTTTGGCAGTGTCCAGGGCCTGACGATAGGAGTGGTAGGTAGTCTTATATGTGAAAAAGTCACTTGGATTCTGAGATTTCCGCCACTGACGTTCTACTTTACGTGACAGTTTTTGTAGGTGTCTTGTTGATTTAGAGTGCCATGGTTGGCATCTAAGCCTACGTGGAGTGTGATGGGTAGCTGGAGCCACTTCATCAAGGGCACTCTCTAGGGTCTGGTGCAGGTGTGATACAGCAGTGTCAGGTGTAGTAAATGTCGAGATTGGTGAGAGCAGTTGTTGCAGAGAAGTGGAAAGTTGTTGAAAATGTATATTGTTAGTATTTCTGCGGGTTAGAGGAGGCTTGCTTGGTTTTAGTGTCCTAGAATTTAAAGTAATAGAAGAGATTGTGAAGGTGATCAGGTTGTGATCAGAGAGAGGGAAAGGAGTGTTAGTGAATTCGGAAACTGAGCAGAGCCTGGTGAACACAAGATCAAGGCAGTGGCCCTCATGGTGAGTAGAGGAGTCGGACCATTGGGTTAGGCCAAGAGAGGAGGTTAGAGAGAGGAGTTTGGATGCATGAACAGATTGTGGACTGTCAAGAGCTATATTGAAATCGCCCATAATGATGGTGGAGATGTCAGAGGATAAGAAGTGTGGGAGCCAGGCAGAGAAATCTTCTAGAAATTGTTGTTTAGGTTGCCCAGGAGGGCGATAGATAGCTGCAACACGCAGAGAGAAGGGGGTGAAAATCCTGATAGAGTGAACTTCAAATGAGGTGAATGCGAGTGATGGAACCTGAGGTAGAACAGTGTATGTGAAAAACTGTGACAGTAAGATTCCGACCCCACCACCTTTACTATTATTAGGCCTAGATGTGTGTGAGAAGTGGAAACCACCATGTGACAGTGCTGCAGGGGAGGCAGTGTCTGATTGTGTGAGCCATGTTTCTGTTATAGCCAGCAGATTAAAGTTGTGAGATATGAAGAGGTCATGGATGGATGTTAATTTGTTACAAACAGAGCGTGCATTCAATAAGGCACATTTTAGTGATTTGGAGGGGGATGGGAGACACGTGATATTTATGAGGTTAGATGGATTTCTATGTTGTTTTGAGACAGCAGAGTGTGAGAGGGAAAGGTGGTTGGGGCCTGGATTTGGTGATATGTCACCAGCTAATAATAGCAGAAGAGTGAGATAAATCTTGGTGGATGTTTGCGAGTGTTTGTACTGGTGGCCAATTGTGGTTGTCAAAGTACTTGCAGAGAGGAAAGTATAAATCTCATGAGTGTTTAGAAGAGGGGAGTGGAGAATAGAAGCTGTAATGTGTACAGAGGGGTGAGTTTCAGGGTGAGTGTAGAATGTGTTAAATTTGGTGAGAATTCCATGAATTGAAATTAGACACAGTAGTTTGATGAACATGCTGAGGTTGTTTGTGTTTTATGGGTTAAGTGGAGTTAGAGTAAGTTGTTAAAGTAAGTTACCTTTTCTTGATGTTTTTCAATGTTTGTTCAACTGTTTTTTTAACTGTTCGGATAACACACTTATTAATTCCACACTTAAAAAATTCCAGCAAGCTACCCCCAGCAAGCTGACCCCTTAACTGACTCTAAGGAAATACTGTCTCTGATTAGGAACAGGCCTACCTCTGAACATTTGGTCACCTGATTGAAATGCTAATTGATCATAGAACAAATTGCACAGGGTGGGTCAGCAGACTAAAACTACTCTAGCTATTCACAATAAATTCAATCACATACATAGGAAATTACAAGAAAAACATCACATACATTCAAATATAAGATGTGGTTTGTACGCAGCATGTGTGTCAGTCTGAGCCTGGTAGCATAGTAGCAATGAATTCACATACATTCAAATATAAGATGTGGTTTGTACGCAGCATGTGTGTCAGTCTGAGCCTGGTAGCATAGTAGCAATGAATTCACATACATTCAAATATAAGATGTGGTTTGTACGCAGCATGTGTGTCAGTCTGAGCCTGGTAGCATAGTAGCAATGAATTCACATACATTCAAATATAAGATGTGGTTTGTACGCAGCATGTGTGTCAGTCTGAGCCTGGTAGCATAGTAGCAATGAATTCACATACATTCAAATATAAGATGTGGTTTGTACGCAGCATGTGTGTCAGTCTGAGCCTGGTAGCATAGTAGCAATGAATTCACATACCTGAGAGATGAGAAGAAAAAAAACGTGATTAGACCAGCCCCAGGAAGAACTGTTTTTTTAACTGTTCGGATAACACACTTATTAATTCCACACTTAAAAAATTCCAGCAAGCTACCCCCAGCAAGCTGACCCCTTAACTTCAGCCCCCTTTTGTGCCTCCAGTGGCACCTTGGGATCTTAACGTTGTGTTGGATTTCCTAAAATCACACTGGTTTGAGCCACTTAAGACCGTGGAGCTAAAGTATCTCACGTGGAAGGTGGTCATGCTGTTGGCCTTAGCTTCGGCTAGGCGTGTGTCAGAATTGGCGGCTTTGTCATGTAAAAGCCCATACCTGATCTTCCATATGGACAGGGCAGAATTGAGGACTCGTCCCCAATTTCTCCCAAAGGTGGTATCAGCGTTTCATTTGAACCAACCTATTGTGGTGCCTGCGGCTACTCGGGACTTGGAGGATTCCAAGTTGCTGGACGTAGTCCGGGCTTTGAAAATTTATGTTTCCAGGACGGCTGGAGTCAGAAAAACTGACTCGCTATTTATCCTGCATGCACCCAACAAGCTGGGTGCTCCTGCTTCAAAGCAGACTATTGCTCGCTGGATCTGTTGCACGATTCAGCTGGCACATTCTGCGGCTGGACTGCCGCATTCTAAATCAGTAAAAGCCCATTCCACGAGGAAGGTGGGCTCTTCTTGGGCGGCTGCCCGAGGGGTCTCTGCTTTACAGCTTTGCCGAGCTGCTACTTGGTCGGGTTCAAACACATTTGCTAAATTCTACAAGTTTGATACCCTGGCTGAGGAGGACCTTGAGTTTGCTCATTCGGTGCTGCAGAGTCATCCGCACTCTCCCGCCCGTTTGGGAGCTTTGGTATAATCCCCATGGTCCTTACGGAGTTCCCAGCATCCACTAGGACGTCAGAGAAAAAAGGAATTTACTCACCGGTAATTCTATTTCTCGTAGTCCGTAGTGGATGCTGGGCGCCCGTCCCAAGTGCGGACTCTCTGCAATACGTGTATATAGTTATTGCTTAACTAAGGGTTATTGCTATGAGCCATCCGTTTAGCGAGGCTCAGTCGTTGTTCATACTGTTAACTGGGTAAGGTTATCACAAATTGTACGGTGTGATTGGTGTGGCTGGTATGAGTCTTACCCTGGATTCCAAATCTTTCCTTGTTGTGTCAGCTCTTCCGGGTACAGTTTCCCTAACTGAGGTCTGGAGGAGGGGCATAGAGGGAGGAGCCAGTGCACACCAGATAGTACCTAATCTTTCTTTTAGAGTGCCCAGTCTCCTGCGGAGCCCGTCTATTCCCCATGGTCCTTACGGAGTTCCCAGCATCCACTACGGACTACGAGAAATAGAATTACCGGTGAGCAGCTGAACTCCACGCAATTTTGGTAGGTATCCTGGTCCACAAAAGGCTTGGAACGCTTGGTGAATTACCGGAAAAGTCCTCCAGAATCTTGTAAAGGCAGCAATGGAACCACAGGTCTTTCTTGGTGTAGTCGTGTATGTAGCAGTTGATTTCTCCTGCTACATACACCGACTACAACAAGAAAGACCTGAGGTTCCATTGCTGCCTTTACAAGATTCTGGAGGACTTTTCCGGTAATTCACCAATCCGGCTCTATTTCCAAGCCTTCCAAGCCTTTTGTGGACCAGGATACCTACCAAAATTGCGTGGAGTTCAGCTGCTTTCAGGCACCATCGCTATGGATCCTCATATAGGAACACAAGGCTGGTAACATTGGACATTTTGACATCTTTAAGTCCTCATGTGTGAATCTGACTAATCTATCAGGAACACGGTCATAAGGTGTTGCAAAAACAACAGCAGTATATAGTCAATTTTTTTTCCTTATCCCCATTTGTCAATGGACATTATCTATATTCTCATGTGAGATTTGTTAGCTTAATTTTAATGTTATCTTAATCTTATCTTTTTAACACCAATATATTAAATGTGTTCAGGAATTTGAATCTAGCGCTGTTTTCCTTTTCTTTTACTTCATGTATATGTAGGGAGACTGACTATCTCCCTTATACAGCAGCTAGGAAAACACCACATTCTAGCGCCCGACAATATACTTTGGTATACCCATTTTTGCAAGAAGAAATGTGTCTCCTGCAGCTAATGGGCGCCTGATTGGAGCAACAATTGAATTTCTCCGTCAGATGCCCATTAGTTACATTGACCGGTAAAGCAATGGATTTTCTCATGAAATGCATGTCCTATTTGTCTAAATAAAACCTGGAAGCAACAAAACTACTTTGATGTGTGACAGTCTATATAGGAAGTGCTACGAAGCAGAGGCTGCAGATTTTTCTCATGACGAGTTCCATTGCGCTACATCTGCAACCTTGTACGTGTTTAAAACTAATTCCTGCGTGGTTAAGCTTGCAGCCCAGCATCTCCAGAGCACTGTGAGTGGTGTTTTGCTGTGTCTGTGATGTGAATAAGACGCAAGATCTAAAGAAAAAGACTGTAAGCTAAACCTCTTGGAGTGGCTGAATCGCACCAGGCGTCTCATGCTATATGGCGTATAGACACTAGGTGTATGAGGACACAACTGTAAATGTCATGTGCGGCATCCATGACTCCTATAGATATATTTTATTTTTGGGGTGGTGAATTCTGTTAATTCAGACATAAATTTAGGTTCATGACAAGTGAAATTTTGTGAATGCAGCGAGTCGGTGACATTTCTGAGGTGCTTTATTTTCTAGGAACTACGTATGGCCTGTGATTGTCAATCATTGTTTGCTTTTGTCATGAATATTGGTTGTGCCCATACGAAAATGTGCTCTTTATAGCAGAAGACCTAAAATTCCATTAATGTGTTTAATGCACACTGGGTGAGACAGAATAGGGATATATATATACCTAAGAACCTTTACATTCTGTTGGACAACTATTCAATAGATTGCACCTATCCTTGTGTATCGATGCCTATTTCCCGATAGATTGTAAGCTTGCGAGCAGGGCCCTCCTACCTCTAACGGTTTGTTTTTACCCAGTTTTGTCTTCTTATTGTGTCTAGTTGTAAAGCGCAACGGAATTTGCTGCGCTATATAAGATACTGTTAATAAATAAATAATAATAATATTATATATCTGTGGGCTGTGTAATATGGAAGCCCTCTATATTATGTGGATGACATAGTAAAGTTATAATCCAGCTCATCGACTTTCTTTATCTTTTCTAGGATGGACTTAATTCTTTGGTCCTGGACCTGGACTTCCCTGCACTACGGAAAAACAAGAATATAGACAACTTTGTAAATAGATGTGAGTGTTTTATTTCAGATGCATTGTGTTGTGCTGAAACCCTAAATAGGGGGAGAGTTATCAAACCTTTGCATCAGGACAAGTAGAGGTATTCCCATAGTAACCAGGAGCAATCAGGTTCTAGCTCGCGTTTTATACAATGTAAGAGATTAGTGATAGCTAGACTGGTTCCGGTATGGATGGTCGACCATGTTAAGGTCGACAGTCATTAGGTCGACCACTATTGGTCAACATTGTCATGGTCGACATGGAAAAATGGTCGACACATGAAAATGTTGACATGGATTTTTGAACAGTTTTTGGTGTAATTTTTCAATAACATGACCAGGAACCCCTTAGTGCACCACGTCCCCTTGCATGGCTCGCTTCGCTCGCCATGCTGCGGGCAAGGTGCCTCGCTGCGCTCCGCACAGGTTACTATTCCCAATCATAGTCCACGTGGGTGGTAAAGTATGGAAAAGTAAAAAAAATATTTTTTTTTAATAAAAAAAAAGGAGTGTCGACCTGTCCTGCGTCGACCAATAGTGGTCGACCTAGTGACTGTCGAGCTGCCAAACAGATACCAGCTATAATCTGGCTTCTGTGGGCAACAACCCCAATTTTGCTCGTTACAAAGTTTAATAAGTCTGCCCCATAACGAGGTTTACAACAATATAAAAACGGAGTATATTGCTGCATTAATCATATAATATCTTTACAGTGCGTTGTTACATAAATGGAGAAAGTAACAGCCATTAAAAGTCAAATACACAAACACTGTTACAATATTTGACTTGGCAAGAAAATGACTATAAAATGCTGTTTAGTGTGATGATTGGAGGGAACTCCACTAGGAGGCATGTACACCGGCTGTAGCGGAACTTACGGATAATTTATTAAAGCTGCAGTGACGAGAAGGGGGAAAAAAGTTATCGGAATCCACGGTTGTCACTGCCCTGGACGACAATGACAAGCTTCCACGCGCCCGGCCTCCTCTTTCCCGGCCACTGAATAATGGGGAACTAAATCCACTCATGGGTTTTAAGCTACAGAACAGAAACCCTGTGTTAATGGTTCCAGCCCGTGGCTTATTGGGCTTCACTGGAGGGGATAGTGTGGCTGGGGTGAGGGTGGGTGAAGTCGCCCAGTAACTGGCAGTGCTGCCTAATAGCATTTCCAATATGTGTCCATCAACAACGGATTAATATACAAGCTATATGTTATGCAGAAATGTGCATCACAATTGTTAACGCTTAATAAATGACATCATCGTTTTATGTATGGCATCCAATCTAATTCTAGCTATCATTTCTCTAGCACAGTCTACAAAATGACAGAAGCGGGCAACTTGTACACTTATATACTCTTCAGCATGTTCCATGCATCTCCATCTATGAAAGTTTTTTTTTTTTTTTTTTAATATCCAAGTGACCCATCATGGAAGAATTTTTTTTATACAAATCATTTAAAATCTCTCTGGAGAGTGCAATGTATGGCAGCCAATCACAAATGTCATGACATATCACAACATATCATGCGAAGGAAGATGGGAGGCGTATGAGGGTTAGAATTTTGTAGTGCACAGAGCAGAGTGGGGATTTTAAAGGAATACATACTAAATCCTGGCGGTCGACTGCGGCATCCCGGCATCGGAGGGGGTAAGTATTTCTACCCAACGTCCCCATTCCTTGCCCTAACCCTCATGGAGGGGAGTGTAGTACGGCTGACCGGCGGTCAGGAGACCGCTCGTCAGCTTACCGACGCCGGGATCCCGGCAGCATACCGACGCCGGGATCCCGGCGGGGAGGGGCGAGTGCAGCAAGCCCCTTGCTGGCTCGCTGCGCTCGCCATGCTGCAGGCTTGGTGGCGACCTGCGGTCGCCACGGGTTCTATTCCCACTATGGGTGTCGTGGACACCCACGAGTGGAAATAGTCCCTGTTGGTCGGCATGCTGACCATCGGGATAGTGAGCCGTCGGGATGGTGGAGGAGGTCATGTGACTGTCGGTCAGCTGACCGCCGGTCACATGAATACCACCCATGGAGGGGGGGAGGTCAGTTAGGGCTAACCCTAGGGGGGTGTCGACTAGTGCTTAAGTTTCCCGCACAGATACAGACATGATTATATAGTCACAGAATAAAAGAGAAAGATAGTCCCATCTTTGTGCATTTTTTTTTTATAAAAAATTTTTTTTTAATACTTAACTGTATTTACTAAGCCATGGACGGAGATAAAGCACCAGCAAATCACCTCCTAACTGTCATTTTTTAAACTCAGTCTGTGACATGGCAGTTAAGATTTGATTGGCTGCTACTTTATCTCCGGCCACTTTATCTTCATCCAGGGCTTAGTAAATAGACCCCATAATATTTTAATAATTTAAAATGTAAAAAACAGGTAAAGTAGAGTGACATACGTTGTAGACCAACATTGATAAATAAGCTCTATACAGCAGTAGATAGGTGATGAGTTCACATTTAACCTTTTGCAGCAACATTAGTGATACAGTAGTTCACACCATTTGTTTTGGACAGCAGTCACAGTCTGTAGAGTGTGTGAGATCAGTGAGAGTCTAGAACAGAGCTTATGCAGCGTGTGTCATTTATACAATGTGATCCTGTGGTATTGTAGTTTCTATGCAGGTAATGCATATTGGGGGTCATTCCGAGTTGTTCGCTCAGTAAAAATCTTCGCATCGCAGCGATTTTCCGCTTAATGCGCATGCGCAATGTCCGCACTGCGACTGCGCCAAGTAAATTTGCTATGCAGTTAGTAATTTTACTCACGGCTTTTTCATCGTTCTGGCGATCGTAATGTGATTGACAGGAAATGGGTGTTACTGGGCGGAAACAGGCCGTTTTATGGGCGTGTGGGAAAAAACGCTACCGTTTCCGGAAAAAACGCAGGAGTGGCCGGAGAAACGGGGGAGTGTCTGGGCGAACGCTGGGTGTGTTTGTGACGTCAAACCAGGAACGACAAGCACTGAACTGATCGCAGATGCCGAGTAAGTCTGAAGCTACTCAGAAACTGCTACGAGGTGTGTAATCGCAATATTGCGAATACATCGTTCGCAATTTTAAGATGCTAAGATTCACTCCCAGTAGGCGGCGGCTTAGCATGAGCAAATCTGCTAAAATCCGCTTGCGAGCGAACAACTCGGAATGGCCCCCATGGTGCAAGACATAAAGAAGTGACAGTCATGCCGAAAATGCTGTAATATAAATTGGGTGTAGTACGGCTGACCGGCGGTCTCCTGACCGCCGGTCAGCTTACCGACGCCGGGATCCCGGCAGCTTACCGACGCCGGGATCCCAGCGGAGAGGGGCAAGCGCAGCGAGCCCCTTGCAGGCTCGCTGCGCTTGCCACGCTGCGGGCTCGGTGGCGACCTGCGGTCGCCACGGGTTCTATTCCCACTCTATGGGTGTCGTGGACACCCACGAGTGGAAATAGTCCCTGTTGGTCGGCATGCCGACCATCAGGACAGTGACCCGTCGGGCTGGTGGAGGAGGTCATGTGACTGTCGGTCAGCTGACCGGCGGTCACATGAATACCACCCATATAAATTGCCTCACAGATGTGTAATGGCATCGAGGTGTCTGTATGAGAGAACTCCCATTTCTATTTTTGGTCTAAAACATATGTCCCTCCTATTTAACCTATTTTTTACATTTTAATCATTCAGATATTAAAAGGTGGTACTTTTTTCTAAAAGAGTTCTCCATGAAAGGGAGAGTTGTGAAATATTATCATCCTTAAGTCTCTCTACTTAGGTTCATATCAAGCTTTTACCTCTAAGGCCGGCTACACATCAGATGTGTAGCTGCCAATCTGGCTGCGTTAGCACACTGGATCGGCAGGGGCATATACACTTGCCAATGCAGGTGGGGGGGGGGGGGGGGGGGCGACTGGGTGATGGAGTATGTCACATGGCAACATAAGTGATGTCTTCTGGTCGACCCTGCATCAGGGCTGACCATAAGACATCACTAACGACCGCAGGAGTTCGCAAATCGTAGGTCCACACTGAACGATCCGGTGCACATGTCTTTTCCAATTTGGATGCAAACTACATATTAGGCAGAAATTGCTCTAGTATGTTCCCAGCCTAAGGGTACCTGTGCCATGTATAATTGATGCTCACACTAGAATGACTAACACTGCAGTGATTATTCTGCATAGTGGTCATATAGCTGATCCCTTAGAAAGTCTTTGCACCTTTTATTTTTGAAACTGTATCACTGAAAAATAGGGAGAGCGGCACCATATAAAACCAGGCTTTACATTTTTTTTTTTTTTTTAAATAGTTTGCTTAGGACTGCTATTTGAAAATGTCCCTGTGTATCAGACCATGGTCTGGAGACCATACTCGCTGCTGCTGATCCTTTACTGCCTCCCCATAGCTTCATATTGCCTCTGTGGGCCTTTCACACTGACTGAAGCTACCACCATACATATTGCCTCTGTAGGCCTTTCCCACTGACTGAAGCTACCACCACATATATTGCCTCTCTAGGTCTTTCCCACTGTCTGAAGCTACCACCATACATATTGCCTCTTTAGGTCCTCCCCACTGACTGAAGCTACTGCCACATATATTGCCTCTTTAGGTCCTCCCCACTGACTGAAGCTACTGCCACATATATTGCCTCTGTAGGCCTTTCCCACTATTGAAGCTACCGCCACATATATTGCCTCTGTAGGTCTTCCCCACTGACTGAAGCTACCACCATACATATTGCCTCTTTAGGTCCTCCCCACTGACTGAAGCTACCGCCACATATATTGCCTCTGTAGGTCTTTCACACTGTCTGAAGCTACCACCATACATATTGCCTCTTTAGGTCCTCCCCACTGACTGAAGCTACTGCCATATATATTGCCTCTGTAGGCCTTTCCCACTACTGAAGCTACCGCCACATATATTGCCTCTGTAGGTCTTCCCCACTGACTGAAGCTACCGCCACATATATTGCCTTTGTAGGCCTTTCCCACTACTGAAACTACCGCCACATATATTGCCTCTGTAGGCCTTTCCGTTGATTGAAGCTACCGCCACATACAGTATATTGCCTCTGAAGGCCTTTCCACTGACTAAAGCCACCACCACACCTGCAAATCAGGTCAGACAGTGTGAGAATGAGCCATTTGTCAGGTATATGTTTCTTTTAGTGATAGATTAAATATGTTGTGTTTTTGTTTTATTTGTTTCTATTAGATGAAAAAATTGTGAGTGAGGTTCGTCAACTTCAGATGAAAGCTGAAGATTATGATGTAGTAAAAGTCATTGGGAGAGGAGCATTTGGTGAAGTCCAGCTGGTAAGAGAAGATTTCCAGTGTGTAGACGTTTCCCCCACAGTGTAACTTGTTTCTGCTTCTAGCAGGTTTATGGATACACCAGTTCCTGATCTCAGTTATGTTCAGATACAAGCCTGTTCCTGGTCACCTCTGTGCATAGCATCATGCTATCCCTGATCATCTCTATGCTCTGCTCCATGCCTGTCCCTGATCACCTCTGTGCTCTGCTCCATGCCTGTCCCTTGTCACCTCTGTGCTCTGCTCCATGCCTGTCCCTGATCATCTCTATGCTCTGCTCCATGCCTGTCCCTGATCACCTCTATGCTGTGCTCCATGCCTGTCCCGATCACCTCTATGCTCTGCTCCATGCCTGTCCCTTGTCACCTCTGTGCTCTGCTCCATGCTTGTCCCTTGTCACCTCTGTGCTCTGCTCCATGCCTGTCCCTTGTCACCTCTGTGCTCTGCTCCATGCCTGTCCCGTGTCACCTCTGTGCTCTGCTCCATGCCTGTCCCTGATCATCTCTATGCTGTGCTCCATGCCTGTCCCTGATCATCTCTATGCTGTGCTCCATGCCTGTCCCTGATCACCTCTATGCTGTGCTCCATGCCTGTCCCGATCACCTCTATGCTCTGCTCCATGCCTGTCCCCTGATCACCTCTGTGCTCTGCTCCATGCCTTTCCCCTGATCATCTCTATACTCTGCTCCATGCCTGTCCCTGATCATCTCTATGCTCTTCTCCATGCCTGTCCCCTGATCACCTCTATGCTCTGCTCCATGCCTGTCCCTGATCACCTCTGTGCTCTGCTCCATGCCTGTCCCTGATCTCCTCTGTGCTCTGCTCCATGCCTGTCCCCTGATCACCTCTATGCTTTGCTCCATGCCTGTCCCTGATCACCTCTATGCTCTGCTCCATGCCGGTCCCTGATCACCTCTATGCTTCTGCTATACCTACAACTGATGCATGCCAGGCAGAGAGTAGAACAACTGATGCATGCCAGGCAGAGACTACACCTGCAAGCATGAACAGTGCAGATTTTGCATGAGTGTGTCCCTGTACGTTTTTGTTTTAATGAAATCTCATCCCTCACACACCTGGTGCAATAAATTAGTGCTAGCCGGTCAGTGATAAGGTAGGGCAGTTACCACATTCTGTGCAGAAGTATGGTCATACTGTGCTTCTAAATGTGTTTTTGTGTTTCTCCTCTCCCATTAGGTTCGGCACAGAAACTCACAAAAAGTATATGCAATGAAGCTGCTTAGCAAGTTTGAAATGATTAAAAGATCTGATTCTGCATTTTTCTGGGAAGAAAGAGATATCATGGCCTTTGCAAATAGTCCTTGGGTAGTTCAGGTAATGTGTTTACTTATTTTAAATGTTAAGGGGGAGATTCAGTTACCCGCATTATTTTACAGCGGGGGGAAAACGGCTATTCAATTAGACCTCCGACTTCTCCCGATAGCATAGTTAACTTACAATGTGTAAACTCACAGAATTAGTAAAAAGTTATTGGATTTGTTCATTAACGCAGTCGTGGTACCCGCTAATCCACTTAGTCATATTATTTACAAAAATCCTCGCTGTAGTGTTCCCAGCAGAACAGGGGCTGGGCAAGGCGCTGATGTACGGGGAGGGCTTCTGCACATGTTCCCCAAAAGGTGGAGTGATCAGCCGGGATCGGCGCTAATCTTGGGGGCATGTCCAGCTCTCCCCTCAATGTGAGTAGATGCCATGCGCACGGCATCTATTCACCTGGCAGCGATCAGAAACTGCATCTTTTCCCACCCGTGGGGACACTGCGGCCTGCTAATGGGGGTGTCACCAGGCAGGCTGTATGAACAGGGTCCTGTGATTTGGGCAGGGCACATTTTGCCACTTTAAAATCAGGCATGGTGTAACACCCTGCTAAAACAACACTGTAGATGACTGCTGGCTTTGGGCTAATTTTTATAGCCACTGGGGATCAATTAGCCCATGGTAATCTACCATGGCTAATTGAATTCCCCAAATTTGCAACTTGGTGCCCAGTAGGCCATGTCTTTGTGCTGTACAGACTGACAGTAACACACAAGAATTCGGAAATATTCCACTATATTTGTTAAACACGTGTTTTACTTTGTATGTGCTGTACGTATAAGTGTATTATTAGAATCATCATCTTATCCCTAGAACTATGACTCAAGATTATCTATTTGGTGTTCTGCAGTTGTCCTGTGCCTTTCAAGATGATAAATATCTTTACATGGTGATGGAGTACATGCCGGGGGGTGACCTCGTAAACCTTATGAGTAACTATGATGTGCCTGAAAAGTGGGCGAAATTCTACACTGCCGAAGTAGTGCTCGCCCTCGATGCCATTCACTCTATGGGCCTGATCCACCGAGACGTTAAGCCTGACAACATGCTCCTGGACAAACATGGACATCTGAAGCTGGCAGATTTTGGCACATGTATGAAGATGGATGAAGTAAGTATACAAAGAAAAGGAAGTTAATGACGATGAGCCTGCATGAGATCTTCAGATATAATTACTGTATGATATCATGGTCTGCCAGTTGAGACAAGTCAGGGAGCTTTCTTGGATCTGTAGATTGGGCTGTGTGCCTTACTTGTGCCACCACACACCTGCATGGTGACTTCATTCTGATTTAAAATAAGAATTTACTTACCGATAATTCTATTTCTCGGAGTCCGTAGTGGATGCTGGGGTTCCTGAAAGGACCATGGGGAATAGCGGCTCCGCAGGAGACAGGGCACAAAAAGTAAAGCTTTCCGATCAGGTGGTGTGCACTGGCTCCTCCCCCTATGACCCTCCTCCAAGCCTCAGTTAGGTACTGTGCCCGGACGAGCGTACACAATAAGGGAGGAATTTTGAATCCCGGGTAAGACTCATACCAGCCACACCAATCACACCGTACAACTTGTGATCTAAACCCAGTTAACAGTATGATAACAGAGGAGCCTCTGAAAGATGGCTCCCTACAACAATAACCCGAATTAGTTAACAATAACTATGTACAATTATTGCAGATAATCCGCACTTGGGATGGGCGCCCAGCATCCACTACGGACTCCGAGAAATAGAATTATCGGTAAGTAAATTCTTATTTTCTCTATCGTCCTAGTGGATGCTGGGGTTCCTGAAAGGACCATGGGGATTATACCAAAGCTCCCAAACGGGCGGGAGAGTGCGGATGACTCTGCAGCACCGAATGAGAGAACTCCAGGTCCTCCTTAGCCAGAGTATCAAATTTGTAAAATTTTACAAACGTGTTCTCCCCTGACCACGTAGCTGCTCGGCAAAGTTGTAATGCCGAGACCCCTCGGGCAGCCGCCCAAGATGAGCCCACCTTCCTTGTGGAGTGGGCCTTTACAGATTTAGGCTGTGGCAGGCCTGCCACAGAATGTGCAAGTTGGATTGTGCTACAGATCCAACGAGCAATCGTCTGCTTAGACGCAGGAGCACCCATCTTGTTGGGTGCATACAATGTAAACAACGAGTCAGATTTTCTGACTCCAGCTGCCCTTGCAATATATATTTTCAATGCTCTGACAACGTCCAGTAACTTGGAGTCCTCCAAGTCACTTGTAGCCGCAGGCACTACAATAGGCTGGTTCAGATGAAATGCTGACACCACCTTAGGGAGAAAATGCGGACGAGTCCGCAGTTCCGCCCTGTCCGAATGGAAAATCAGATATGGGCTTTTGTAAGATAAAGCTGCCAGTTCTGACACTCTCCTGGCCGAAGCCAGGGCTAGTAGCATGGTCACTTTCCATGTGAGATATTTCAAATCCACATTTTTTAGTGGTTCAAACCAATGAGATTTTAGAAAGTCCAAAACCACATTGAGATCCCACGGTGCCACTGGAGGCACCACAGGAGGCTGTATATGCAGCACTCCCTTAACAAAAGTCTGGACTTCAGGGACTGAAGCCAATTCTTTCTGGAAGAAAATCGACAGGGCCGAAATTTGAACCTTAATAGATCCCAATTTGAGACCCATAGACAATCCTGATTGCAGGAAATGTAGGAATCGACCCAGTTGAAATTCCTCCGTCGGAGCACTCCGATCCTCGCACCACGCAACATATTTTCGCCAAATGCGGTGATAATGTTGCACGGTTACTTCCTTCCTTGCTTTAATCAAAGTAGGAATGACTTCTTCCGGCATGCCTTTTTCCTTTAGGATCCGGCGTTCAACCGCCATGCCGTCAAACGCAGCCGCGGTAAGTCTTGAAACAGACAGGGACCCTGCTGAAGCAAGTCCCTCCTTAGAGGTAGAGGCCACGGATCTTCCGTGATCATCTCTTGAAGTTCCGGGTACCAAGACCTTCTTGGCCAATCCGGAACCACTAGTATCGTTCTTACGCCTCTTTGCCGTATAATTCTCAATACTTTTGGTATGAGAGGCAGAGGAGGAAACACATACACCGACTGGTACACCCAAGGCGTTACCAGCGCGTCCACAGCTATTGCCTGCGGATCTCTTGACCTGGCGCAATACCTGTCCAGTTTTTTGTTGAGGCGAGACGTCATCATGTCCACCATTGGTCTTTCCCAACGGGTTACCAGCATGTGGAAGACTTCTGGATGAAGTCCCCACTCTCCCGGGTGAAGGTCGTGTCTGCTGAGGAAGTCTGCTTCCCAGTTGTCCACTCCTGGGATGAACACTGCTGACAGTGCTATCACATGATTCTCTGCCCAGCGAAGAATCCTTGCAGCTTCTGCCATTGCACTCCTGCTTCTTGTGCCGCCCTGTCTGTTCACATGGGCGACTGCCGTGATGTTGTCCGACTGGATCAACACCGGTTTTCCCTGAAGCAGAGGTTCTGCCTGGCTTAGAGCATTGTAGATTGCTCTTAGTTCCAGAATGTTTATGTGAAGAGACGTTTCCAGGCTCGTCCACACTCCCTGGAAGTTTCTTCCTTGTGTGACTGCTCCCCAGCCTCTCAGGCTGGCGTCCGTGGTCACCAGGATCCAATCCTGTATGCCGAATCTGCGGCCCTCCAATAGATGAGCACTCTGCAACCACCACAGAAGAGATACCCTTGTCCTTGGAGACAGGGTTATCCGCTGGTGCATCTGAAGATGCGACCCTGACCATTTGTCCAACAGATCCCTCTGGAAAATTCTTGCGTGGAATCTGCCGAATGGAATTGCTTCGTAAGAAGCCACCATTTTTCCCAGGACTCTTGTGCATTGATGTACAGACACCTTTCCTGGTTTTAGGAGGTTCCTGACAAGCTCGGATAACTCCTTGGCTTTTTCCTCCGGGAGAAAAACCTTTTTCTGAACCGTGTCCAGAATCATCCCTAGGAACAGCAGACGAGTTGTTGGCATTAACTGGGATTTTGGAATATTCAGAATCCACCCGTGCTGTTTTAGCACTTCTTGAGACAGTGCTAATCCCATCTCTAGCTGTTCTCTGGACCTTGCCCTTATCAGGAGATCGTCCAAGTATGGGATAATTAATACGCCTTTTCTTCGAAGAAGAATCATCATCTCGGCCATTACCTTTGTAAAGACCCGAGGTGCCGTGGACAATCCGAACGGCAGCGTCTGAAACTGATAGTGACAGTTTTGTACGACGAACCTGAGGTACCCCTGGTGTGAGGGGTAAATTGGAACGTGGAGGTACGCATCCTTGATGTCCAAGGATACCTTAAAGTCCCCTTCTTCCAGGTTCGCTATCACTGCTCTGAGTGACTCCATCTTGAACTTGAACTTCTTTATGTACAGGTTCAAGGACTTCAGATTTAGAATAGGTCTTACCGAGCCATCCGGCTTCGGTACCACAAATAGAGTGGAATAATACCCCTTTCCTTGTTGTAGAAGAGGTACCTTGACTATCACCTGCTGAGAGTACAGCTTGTGAATGGCTTCCAAGACCGTCTCCCTTTCGGAGGGGGACGTTGGTAAAGCAGACTTCAGGAAACGGCGAGGTGGATCTGTCTCTAGTTCCAACCTGTATCCCTGAGATATTATCTGCAGGATCCAGGGATCTACCTGCGAGTGAGCCCACTGCGCGCTGAAATTCTTGAGACGACCGCCCACCGCCCCCGAGTCCGCTTGAGAAGCCCCAGCGTCATGCTGAGGCTTTTGTAGAAGCGGGGGAGGGCTTCTGTTCCTGAGAAGGAGCTGCCTGTTGCTGTCTCTTCCCCCTTCCTCTGCCTCGTGGCAGATATGAATATCCCTTTGCTCTCTTGTTTTTAAAGGAACGAAAGGGCTGCGGTTGAAAAGTCGGTGTCTTTTTCTGTTGGGGAGTAACTTGAGGTAAAAAGGTGGATTTCCCGGCTGTAGCCGTGGCCACCAAATCTGATAGACCGACTCCAATAACTCCTCCCCTTTATACGGCAAAACTTCCATATGCCGTTTTGAGTCCGCATCGCCTGACCACTGTCGCGTCCATAAACTTCTTCTGGCCGAAATGGACATAGCACTTACCCGTGATGCCAGTGTGCAGATATCCCTCTGTGCATCACGCATATAAAGAAATGCATCCTTTATTTGCTCTAAAGACAGTAAAACATTGTCCCTATCCAGGGTATCAATATTTTCAATCAGGGACTCTGACCAAGCTACTCCAGCACTGCACATCCAGGCTGTCGCTATAGCTGGTCGTAGTATAACACCTGTATGTGTGTATATACTTTTTTGGATATTTTCCATCCTCCTATCTGCTGGATCTTTAAGTGCGGCCGTCTCAGGAGAGGGTAACGCCACTTGTTTAGATAAGCGTGTGAGCGCCTTGTCCACCCTAGGAGGTGTTTCCCAGCGCGCCCTAACCTCTGGCGGGAAAGGGTATAAAGCCAATAACTTCTTTGAAATTAGCATCTTTTTATCGGGGGCAACCCACGCTTCATCACACACCTCATTTAGTTCTTCTGATTCAGGAAAAACTATAGGTAGTTTTTTCACACCCCACATAATACCCTGTTTAGTGGTACCTGTAGTATCAGCTAAATGTAACGCCTCCTTCATTGCCAAAATCATATAACGTGTGGCCCTACTGGAAAATACGGTTGATTCGTCACCGTCGCCACTGGAATCAGTGCCTGTGTCTGGGTCTGTGTCGACCGACTGAGGCAAAGGGCGTTTTACAGCCCCTGACGGTGTTTGAGGCGCCTGGACAGGCACTAATTGATTGTCCGGCCGTCTCATGTCGTCAAACGACTGCTTTAGCGTGTTGACACTATCCCGTAATTCCAAAAATAAAGGCATCCATTCTGGTGTCGACCCCCTAGGAGGTGACATCCCCATATTTGGCAATTGCTCCGCCTCCACACCAATATCGTCCTCATACATGTCGACACACACGTACCGACACACAGCAGACACACAGGGAATGCTCTTAACGAAGACAGGACCCCACTAGCCCTTTGGGGAGACAGAGGGAGAGTTTGCCAGCACACACCAAAGCGCTATATATGACAGGGATAGCCTTATAATAAGTGCTCCCTGTATAGCTGCTTTTATAATATAATTTTTGCCACTATTTTGCCCCCCCTCTCTTGTTTTACCCTGTTTCTGTAGTGCAGTGCAGGGGAGAGACCTGGGAGCCGTCCTGACCAGCGGAGCTGTGTAAGGAAAATGGCGCTGTGTGCTGAGGAGATAGGCCCCGCCCCTTTTTCGGCGGGCTCGTCTCCCGCTCTTTAGTGGATTCTGGCAGGGGTTAAATATCTCCATATAGCCCCCGGAGGCTATATGTGAGGTATTTTTTAGCCAAATAGGTTTTCATTTGCCTCCCAGGGCGCTCCCCTCCCAGCGCCCTGCACCCTCAGTGACTGCCGTGTGAAGTGTGCTGAGAGGAAAATGGCGCACAGCTGCAGTGCTGTGCGCTACCTTTAGAAGACTGAGGAGTCTTCTGCCGCCGATTCTGGACCTCTTCTTGTTTCAGCATCTGCAAGGGGGCCGGCGGCGAGGCTCCGGTGACCATCCAGGCTGTACCTGTGATCGTCCCTCTGGAGCTGATGTCCAGTAGCCAAGAAGCCAATCCATCCTGCACGCAGGTGAGTTCACTTCTTCTCCCCTAAGTCCCTCGTTGCAGTGATCCTGTTGCCAGCAGGACTCACTGTAAAATAAAAAACCTAAGCTAAACTTTTCTAAGCAGCTCTTTAGGAGAGCCACCTAGATTGCACCCTTCTCGGCCGGGCACAAAAATCTAACTGAGGCTTGGAGGAGGGTCATAGGGGGAGGAGCCAGTGCACACCACCTGATCGGAAAGCTTTACTTTTTGTGCCCTGTCTCCTGCGGAGCCGCTATTCCCCATGGTCCTTTCAGGAACCCTAGCATCCACTAGGACGATAGAGAAATGGGTTTATTGTGCAAGCATGGAAACGATTATAAAATTACAGGTGACCCGTATGAAAACGTTGCAATGGGAGAACTTCCTTACATCCGTGTCTTAGAACTGGCTGTACATGAATGAAGAAATTAGATTTTATATCAGATGTAGGATTCTGGAGACCGCTATACTGTTCTAAGATCAAAGACCATGCTGCTCCTTGGTGACATGGTGAAATCAGTGTATATAAAGTACTCTCGTATGGAAGTGTATGCAGGGATGATACTTCTACAGGGCTTTTGGTGGTCTTTTGTTTCATAAACTGAATTGATGCAAGGTCATTCTGTGTGTGGGCTTAAAATGTTTGCCCAAGCAGATCATCCTGTCCTGTCTGTGACCTCCTAGGTCTGTGCCCCTATCCATCAGAGGTCAGTAAACCAGTTTGCCCTTGTTAACCCTCAGATGCCCACCGAGCACCTGAGTCTGTCCCAGTGTTTGTCTATGTGTGTGGCCAGATCAGAAACTGATCGGCTCATATGACAGTCTTAGCATTTTTACTGTATCACAGAGCACAAAAAGCTTTAAACTGTGTCTCTATTCAAAAATGTCTCTTCATTAAAATCATTAATTAAAGTCCTGATACTTCAAACATTACTTCAGTCTGAAATCCAGAAACACGAGGTGTGATTGGGAACAGCTGACCTATCCTAGCAATATTCTTATCTTCGGAAACAATCAATGCAGGCCCGTTGCTTACTGACTATGTGGGAGATGTACTAAGCAGTGATAAATGTGGAGAAGTGAGCCAGTGGAGAAGTTGCCTATGGCAACCAATCAACAGTGACGTAACATTTATAATTTGCATATTGTAAAAGTGTTCAGAGCAGCTGATTGGTTTTCATGGGCACATTCTCCACTGGTTTTTAGTGGAGAAGGATTTTAGGTTTTGGATTGCAAAATTGTCATGGTTTTAGCAGTTTATAATGCTTGTAATCGATTTTTATCAGTGATTATCGAGTTTTTCAATAATTTTTAATTGAACAAAAAAACCTAATCCGAACAAAAACACCGGAGGGTGGTTTTACCAAAACCAAAACATGATGATGATTTAGGACCAAAACCAAAACAGGGAGTTCCGCACATACCTGTAAAAATTCTCTTCAATCTTAAGTTTCAGTGATTACAATTTATTTTGCTTTGTGACATAATATATACTTTAGGACAGAACTTCTATTATCAAAGCAGATTTACTGTAGAACAACTATCATCATCATCTTCCAGAATAGGATAATGCCGGATATACCTCATAAACGTCACCCTGTAAACAATGTGTTAAAAAAGAAATGAAAATAAAGTATATTTGTGGCAACTGTCAAGTGAATTTGCCAAAGTGTTGTTATGTGATGGTCTTTCCAGCGGGATTCTTGAGTCACTGTACAAAGCATTGGCGACTTTCTGGCACATAACCTGTAATCCTGTATACAGGAGACAGGAGCACACATGTTGTATAAAAACATTTTTGTGAAGCACCAGCTGTCTAACCTCCACTGAGGCATCAGAGTTTAAGTTGGGATGTGGACCCGATGAGCCCAGTGTTGTTACTCTGTAGGCTTGCCATTAGCGGGCAGAGTCAATTAGCTGCCAAGGTATGTAGTTAAGTTGCTAGCAGTCTGTATCCCGGCGGTCAGGCTACCGACACCGGGATTCGGACCACTGACAATGCCGACAGCCAGAATCCCGGCTAACAGAGGCTGTTCCCACTCGTGGGTGTGCACAACACCCAGGGAGTGGGAACAGAACCTGTGGCGAGCGCAGTGAGCCCGAAAGGAAACTCTTTGCGCTCTCCCCGCTGCCGGCATACTGATGATCTGATGCCGTTGTCCTTATACTGACAGTCTGCATCCCGATCGTCGGTAAATCCTACTGATCCCTCTGCCAGGATATGTTAGAACCTTGCGCACTAATATTACGTATTATCCAGCAGGAAAGCCTCCTTTGTTTTTTGCTTGAGTCCCAGAGTGAGCAAACAAGCAATGTTAAACCAATATGTGCTCAGCTGCACAATCGCAGAACCTCGCACTTCATATAGTCTGTCCTTAGGTGGTGTTACATTATAAAGCAGAATGTGCAGTAACCCACTAGAACCGGTTACCCTATCTGTTGTGTAACTTGCACTCCAGTGATGAATGCTAATGGCATAGTTGTTCCTGCATCCTCACACGTTCTTCATTTTCTTAGTAAATAACCACCATTGTAATAGAACTCAGTGTGTAAACATTCCTGTCAGCGATGCCAGTGGTCGTTATTTCATTCTTCCTGAACGAGTCACAGTGACTGTTCTGCTCCCTGGGATTCCAGAACACAGTACAGAGTGTTCCAGCCTCTTACATGTTGCCATATAGGAGTAGAATATATGTGTGAAAGAAGCAGAATGATAGTTCATCTTAATGATGTGTTTGTGTGATATCTGTTCTGGGGAGCTGCATAAGTTTTGCGCTCCTTTCAGCGCCAGCTAGTGGTGGTATGATGATATAACTACGTATAATATAATACAGTAAGAGAAAGTACAGCCGGGAGTATATGTGTGTGTGTGTGTATAATAATTAGTGTGTATAGATATAGATAGATAGAGAGATATATATATATATATATATATATATATATATATATATATATATATATATATATATATATATATACACAAAAACATATATACACAGGTTGAGTATCCCATATCCAAATATTCCGAAATGCAGAATTTTTTGAGTGACAGGGAGATAGTGAAACCTTTGTTTTCTGATGGCTCAATGTACACAAACTTTTTTTAATACACAAAGTTATTAAAAATATTGTATTAAATGACCTTCAGGCCGTGTGTATAAGGTGTATATGAAACATAAATGAATTGTGTGAATTTACACAGACTTTGTTTAATGCACAAAGTTATTAAAAATATTGGCTAAAATTACCTTCAGGCTGTATGTATAAGGTGTATATCAAACATAAATGCATTCTGTGCTTAGACTTAGGTCCCATCACCATGATATCTCATTATGGAATGCAATTACTCCAAAATACGGAAAAATCTGATATCCAAAATACTTCCGGTCCCAAGCATTTTGGATAAAGGATACTCAACCTGTGTATGTATGTATGCATGTGTATATGTATGTGTGTATATATATATATATAAAATAATTGGACCGTGCACCTTTATTGTACTTGGATTTGAAGGATCCTGGTGACAATGAACCCTCATTGAAACTTTGGCATAAAAATGGAATGTATTCTGATTATTATGTACCTGCCAAAAGTAAACAATGCTTAATAGATTATTTGTATATGTAACAAATTGCAAAGTGAATAAACCGAAAAGAAATCTAAATCCAAATCAATATGACCACTCTTTGCCTTCAAAACAGAATCAATTCTTCTAGGTGCACACAGTTTTTGAAGGAACTCGGCAGGGAGGTTGTTCCAAACTTCCTGGAGAACTAACCACAGATCTTTGGTGGATGTAGGCTTGCTCAAATCCTTCTGTCTCCTCATGTAATCCCAGACAGACTTGATGATGTTGAGATCAGGGCTCGGTCACTTCCAGGACTGCTTGTTCTTCTTTACGCTGAAGAAAGTTCTTAATGACATGGGCTGTATGTTTGGGGTCATTGTCCTGTCTCAGAATAACTTTGGAGCCAATCAGGCGCTTTCCTGATGGTACTGCGTGATGGATAAGGACCTGCCTGTATTTCCCAGCATTGAGAACACCAATTATCCTGACCAAATCCCCATCTCATTTGCTGAAATGCACCCCAAACTTGCAAGGAACCTTCTCCATACTTCACTGTTGCCTGCAGGCACTCATTGTACCGCTTGCCAGCCCTTCAGCGAACAAACTACCTACTGTTACAGCCAAATATTTAAAATTATGACTCATCAGTCCAGAGCGCCTGCTGCCATTTTTCTGCACCCCAGTTCCTATGTTTTCATGCATAGTTGAGTCGCTTGTCCTTGTTTCTGTGTAGAAGGTATGGCTATTTGACCACAATTTTTCCATGAAGGCCACTTCTGGCCAGACTGCTCCGAACAGTAGATGGGTCTACCTGCGTCCCACTGGTTCTGCCAGTTCTGAGCTGATAGCACTGCTGGACATCTTCAGATTTCAAAGAGAAGTAAGCATGATGCGTCTTTCAGCTGATGCTCTGAGTTTCCCTTGCCGACCACTGCGTTTACAATCCTCAACGTTGCCTGTTTCTTTGTGCTGCTTCAAAAGAGCTTGAACGTCACATCTTGAAACTCCAGGCTGCTTTGAAATCTTTGGAAAAAGGGGGGGACCTGGATTGCACTTCCTATTACTAAAGATATCAAGAGGTGCTATCATGCTGAGGCTTCTAATACTATGCTGGAGGAAGAGAGATGCAGATGCACACTCTAAGCACTAAGAACACTGATAGGAAAAATAATTGAAATAAACCCTCACAATTAACATGGAGTATTATTGAAGTTCTTAGCACACATTTGCGCAAATATGCGGGCCCATGTACCGCGGCCAGGTGACTTCATCACATGGGTCCCTAACATCCCTAATACTATCACATTCCATAAATTTATTCAGGACTTACCTCTAAATAGGGCCTTATCAATGTGTGATCTGAAATGCAAGAACTTCAAAATTGTGAGTGTTTATTGAAATTATTTTTCCTATCAGTGTTCTTAGTGCTAAGAGTGTGCATCTGCATCTCTCTTCTTCCTGCTTTGAAATCTTTGCCTGGGAGAGACCTTGCTAATGCAGTATAACTACCTTTTGTCTTGTTGCTGTGCTCAGTCTTACCATGGTGTTATGACCTGGGACATGGGGAAACAAACACCTCTATAGTGCAACAAAGATGCCTATGGACATGTACTAGGCTGCCTGTATACAGAAAGTATATACTCTCCACGCCCCCTCTATCATTCTCCTACCTCTGCCATCACTTGATATGTTGTGAGTGTGTTTGTGAGTCTCAGCCATACTGTTTTGCCATCCAGAGAGATTTTGATAAGGTATTAAGGATTTGTTGACAGCCAAGATTAATGACTATCCCATGGGTGGGAATATATCACCTCCATGGGATTAAATGATAAATTGGACAACGGCCCTTAAGCAGTAAAGGGGGCTACACACGGAGCGATAATCTAAGCAATCTGACTAGATTGCTTAGATTTTCAGCAAGATCGCTCCGTGTGTAGCCCTAACAACGATAGCAATGCGTAGCCCTGCGCATCGCTATCGCTGGTTCTAGATTGGCCTGCCGTGCAGGCCAATCTAGCGGGTCGCTCACTACACCCGCTGGGTGAAGTGAGCGGCCCACCCCCGTCTCCCCCCGCGCGCTCAGCACAGATCGCGCTGTGCTGAGCGGCGGGAAAGATGTGTGCTGAGCGGTTGGCTCAGCACACATCTCTCCCGCATCGGCCCGTATATATGGGCCTTTACTGTTTCAGCCAGATTGGGTGAGTACGACCTTTTACCTAAAAAGACAACATTGGTGGTTTAACAACTATGCACTTTCATTGTAATGTCTCACCATCGGCTTTGCTTCTTCCCTATATAATGGGCGATTAGGGAACTGTTTCCACTCTACCACTTCCCTTCTCTTGATGTTGACTTCTCCTCATATTATTCATCCTTACGTCAGAGCTTGTCCGTTCTTGTGTACAGTCTTTATTGTTTTATTAATGTATGCTTCATTTGCATGAAACTACTGCCTTTTTTATTGTGTTACTGTAACGTCCATACGTTTAGTCTACCAAATTAGATCATTGATTTAAAAAAAAGTGTTTATGGGAAAGGAATTAATTGTTCATGAAAATCCCAAACAGTGAAATTAAGCCTAGTGCAGTTTAACAAGGTGCTAAAGGTTTTTACAGGGCCGGCGAGACGTCCCACCGCATGTTTTACTAGCGAGGGATAAACACTTGCTGGCACTCTGTTAGGGTTTTATTGACGTTTGGTCTGGCAGCGTCCTTGCATACGCCAACAGTGCGGTTAGCTGTTCAAGATAAGCAGTGGATATTGGGTGTCTTGAGAAACAATAGCATTTATTTAGCTAAGAGAGAGGAAGTTCCAATGTCAATATCTTATGCACGAGCCCTTGTTTGTCTGAATAAGTGGGCTTGTGTTGCAGCAAGTTTCAGTAGGTGTGTGGCATAGGGGCACTGCTGCCAAGTGCTGTGTTGTGGAGGATGAAGGGACAATGGGGCAGATGTATTAATCTGGAGAAGGGATAAAGCAGTGATAAGCGCAAGGTGATAATGCACCAGCCAATTATTATGGATTTGAAAAATGACAGGAGCTGACTGGCTGGTGCTTTATCACCTTGCGCTTATCATTGCCTTATCACTTCTTTATCCCTTCTCCAGGCTTAATACATCTGCCCTAATGTGCTATGCTTTTATTATTTTCTGTATTTTCTTTACAGTTTTGTGTAACACTCCGTCTGTCCTCTGCCTATGCTCTAGAATGCGATAATGCATTTATTATTGTATTATTAGCCTTTATATGGCACCCCAGTGGTTCGCCAGTGCCGTATATATAATGAATAGCATGCCCCAAAGTGACACAGGTACGTTATTTGACTGTGCGATTCCGCTGTGTGATTAGAGGAACATGTTTTACAGCTGGGGTAAGCTGCCGGTTGTGAAGCTGTACTGTAGGCAAGTGGCAGCTGCCTAGGTGTGAGCTCGTAGGATACTGTATAGTGTTGGCATGTCAAACTCAAACAGGGCAACTTTAAAAGCATTAAAACTTTATAAGGGTCACAGTAGCGTGCCCCCCCCCCCCCCCCATAATCTATGATAAAAAATCAGAGCCGGCCCTAACCAATATGATGCCCTAGGCAAGATTTTGGCTGGTGCCCCCTAGCACCACCGCTGGTTCTGCCTCTGACCTTGCACCTCTTTCCCAGCACCATTACCTCTCACCCATAGCAGTCCTTGTACCCCCTATATTTTAAATAGGAACAGTTCGCACATTTGACGCACAGCCCAAAAAGGGGCATCTTCTTGCTGGGAAGGGACATGGCCACACAATAGTAACCCCCCAATTCCAATTACGCCACACAGTACTGCAACTTGATTCACATTTTATCTTGCGATAGTGTCCATAATTCATATTACATCCCATAGTAGTATCACTTTACCTTATAAACGTTACTCCTCACAGTAGAGCCCCTTATTCACATTACATCACACTGAATTGCTCCTTATTCACATTACACCACACCTTATTGCTCTTTATTCACATTAGACGACACAGTAGTGCCCTTTCTATTTGCAACGCCACATAGTAGAGCACCTTATACACATAATGCCACACATTAGTAATGCATTTATACACAATTCCACACAGTAATGCCCCTTACTCATATGAGACACATTAATGTCCTTATAAACATAATGCACCTTACACATTATGACAACCTTTATTAATGCCCTTTTACACATAATGTCCCTTACACATATGTCGCACATTATTAATGCCCTTATACACATAATGACACACACAGTGCCCCCTACACATTTGCTGCACATTATTAGTGCCCCTATACACATAATGACACACATACAGTAGTACCCGGTTACACATATGCCGCACATTATTAATGCCCTTAAACACATAATGACACACATAGTGGCCCTTTACACATATGTTGCACATTATTAATGCATTTTTACATGACACACATAATGCTCCTTACACATATTCTGAACACTACTGCACAACCAACCCACTCACATGCACACAACACTCACACTTCCACTAACACTGTGACCTCTGCCTCTGCTTGGATACAGATGTGTCCTCACAAATCTTGCATCAATGCTGACGTCGGGCACTTTTTTTTAATGAAAATGCATCTTATTGCATTGCTATGTGGCTAGGATGCACAAGCAGCTCCTGCTGATTAAACAGATATGCAGCATGCCAATATACTGTGCGAGACTGTGGCTGTATCTGCATATGAAATGCTACATACAGAATATAGGCATGTCGCATATCATTTTAATCAGCAGAAGCTGATGATGCCCCTAGGCATATCAAATGTCCTAGGCAATTGCCTAGTTTGCCTATGGCCGGCTCTGAAAAAATGCAAATACTATTCCCACCCTTTAATGCATGCAGGATTCCGTTCTTTTTAGCATTTGAACTTTTACCATTACAATAGTGTGTCATGTTCTTACATATTAAATGCTGCTTCTATAGGCGTGAAGGATGTCTATGTTGCACGGTCTTGACCATAAGTAGGCTTACCACACTTTCCCCTTAAACCGGGACGCTCATGAATTACTGAGGTTCTCCTGCTGCTTAAAACCAAGTGAAATGCAAGTTTGAAGTCTGCAAGCCACAGAACTTCAATAAATAGTGGAAAACTGCTCTAATCAAGCTGGTAACAATCCCCAGGTGCTGCGGGAGGGGGTTACTCTAGACAAGAAATACAAAAGGGATTTTTCCCACGCACTCTGCTGGCTGTTAGTAAGAAGAACTATATACTATGTAATAATAGGAAATTTAGAGCTCTTCGTTACATATGTTTTGCAAAAGATATGATAAGCCTCCAGGCCACTTCACGGCTGCTCTATTGCTGGAGGTCCCTAACTAAGCATAGGTCCAGGGCTTGGACCCCACAAAGTCGGCTCAGGCCCGACCACCCCAGGGCAGCACACCATTGAAATACTAAAGTGTTAATATGTGTTAAGAAAGAAGCAGAAGCTATGGGTTAGAAAGTGCTACAAAAATAAGGGTGTTAATAAAATACTCAAAAGAGTAATATTAGTGAAAAAATAGGAGTGTTACATTCAATGGTGTGCTGCCCTGGGGTGGTCGGGCCTGAGCCGACTTTGTGGGGTCCAAGCCCTGGACCTATGCTTAGATAGGGACCTCCAGTAATAGAGCAGCCGTGAAGTGGCCTGGAGGCTTATCATATCTTTTGCAAAACATATGTAACGAAGAGCTCTAAATTTCCTATTATTACATAGTATATAGTTCTTCTTACTAACAGCCAGCAGAGTGCGTGGGAAAAATCCCTTTTGTATTTCTTGTCTAAAGCCACAGAACTTGTGTGATTCATGAGTGTCCAGGTTTAAAGGTGTAGTATGGTAAGCCTAACCACATGAGAACCATGTGCCTACTGGCCTTGATGCACTGCGCAGAAGTCATAGTGCTGTGTTGCCACTGCATAAAGCCTGGTCTGATGCATGCACCGTGGCACATATGCTCTTCACAGTAGTATTGTATTGCCAGGTTCCAGCATGCACAACCGCCGTGCGATGCTTTTGCACCTATGCGGGTGGGGTAGGACCTGGCATGCAGGGCGGACTAGTCCTGTGCTGGGCGTTTCCCCCGCATGTCAGAGTAAATGATCAGAGATGTGCTAAATTCAGCACGTCTAGGATTACATCTGAATCACCCCCATGGTTTTGCCCGTTAGAGAAAGATTTTGCTTTTGCGATCAGGTCTGAATTAGGCCCAGTGATACATATGTCTCGCCTAAGTAAAGGGCCCCATATACTACAACGATATGTCTGAGGCTGAAGTCGGATGTAATTTCCCTTGAACTCCCCCGGGACTTTCCCGGGAGTGATTCCATACGATTTGGTACTTTTGTTCTATTTTTGCATAAGATATATCGCATGCGATTGATGAAGCCGCTATACATCGCATGCAATATATCGTACAGCATACAATTGTACCATGAGGTATATCTGATGGGCTGGATAGAGGGCTATGGGGGCTGTGAGTGTCCTGAGAATGCCAGTCATACTTCCCTGTGATACATCACATGCGATATCTCACATGCACAAAAAACACACTTCTTTCATCCGATTCCATCCAATTCCGATATATCATTAGTGCAGCACCAACGACCTAGGGGATCCTATCCGACAGCCACGGGGGCGCACATCAGATTGGATACGATCTAAAACACGTACGATTGTACACAATTTCATACAATTTATCAGACGGATATATCGGAATTTTATGAAATTGTGTAAAATCGTCCTAGTGTATGGGGCCCTTAAGTTCAAAAAGAAAAGGTAAAGACTAATGCTCCTTTTACACTGCCAACCCTGGTTTCAAGCCGTGTCACGGTGGCTTGAAACCTCATTTATACCACAGGCTAGACCCGGGTTATTGCAGAGCCTTTCATCTGCCGGCATTTAGAGAGGACATCATTTCCAAGGGCCGACTCTCCATAGGCTTGTTACAGGATCATCCGACTCGTGTCACCCAATTACACTGCCCCATTATCCGGGTCCATCCCTGCTCGCCACTTGGGTTGGATTCCCGGGTCAATGGACTCAGGTTATTTTTCAGTGACCCTTTTACACTGAGCCATGACCCGGGTTGCCCATACAATAACCAAAAATATTGCGGAAGTGTTAAAGGGGTATTTGCGAGTGGTAATTATATTATCTTACTATGGAAGTGTTCTATATTGTTTGTATGTTATGTCAAAACTTGTATGTACTGTTTATATAATCTCAGTTATTGGTTTAGTTTGTTCATTGGCTGCCGCCAGCGATACCACTCCATCCGTAACAAACACTTGCCATCGACCCGTAGAGAGTTTGTGATTGCAAACTGACGATTGCCATCCCTACTTCTATTCCACTGTGGTTGGGTTGAGCATAAATTTATGTTCACATAGTGATTAGCATATAATGGTGAAACGTGATAAGTATATGAAGTGATATTTGGGAGTTTGTGACCCAGTCAAGAATGGAAATTGTTTGATTAGCTCAGTGGGCATTCCCTGTCTACAATTTTTGTAGTACGGGAAGGCTGCATAAAATGTTGCCCTTTACAAAATCTGAATTGCAGTCACTGTTGCAATGTATTCAGTGTAACTTAAAAGAAAGGAAAGTGTGTAAAGCTGGGTACACACTAGACCAGGGGTGGGGAACCTCCGGTTCGCGGGCCGTATAAGGCCCGCGAAGCCGTTTGCTCCGGCCCACCTGCTTCTCCCAGTGAGACACGCCGCCGCTCAGTCCGGCGGCAGCGTGTCTCAGCTGTCAGTGTCAGGACAGGGAGGAGAGCGTGGCGGCGGCGTGTAGAACTTGAAACCAGCCGCCGGTTCGTGATCCAATCAGAGCTCGCGGACCGGCAGCCAATCAGGAGCCGCGGCTGCCGGTCTGTGAGCTCTGATTGGCTCTCGAACCGGCGGCTGGTTTCAAGTCCTACACGCCGCCGCCCAACATAGCCGCGCTCTCCTCCGTGTCCCGCCGAAAGGAGCGGTAAGTAGCACGGAAGGGGGGGGCACTGTGGGGGCATCTGTATACCTGGCACTGTGGGGGGCATTTGTATACCTGGCACTGTGGAGGCAATTGTGGATCTGGCACTGCACTATTGGGGGCATATGTGTATCACGTCCCATTTTAACTGTCCACACCCATTTTTTGGGCGCGCGCGCGCCTCTGGCGCGCACACACAGTACCTCTATGGGGCAGACCTGCTGGGGGGCAGGGTCATTTTTTAAGTTGAGAATTTTTGTATGGCCCCCGAAGGATTTTATAAATATCCAAATGGCCCTCGGTAGAAAAAAGGTTCCCCACCCCTGCACTAGACGATAAGTCATCCGATCTGGCAAATCTCTTCTTAAGGATTTTAACTGCCACTCTTTCCTGACTAATATCAACTGTTGCCAGCACCACTTTGCCATTGCCTCCTTCTCCAAGTATTAAGTGGAAAGTTAATTTCTCTGACGTCCTAAGTGGATGCTGGGACTCCGTAAGGACCATGGGGAATAGCGGCTCCGCAGGAGACTGGGCACAACTAAGAAAGCTTTAGGACTAACTGGTGTGCACTGGCTCCTCCCACTATGACCCTCCTCCAGACCTCAGTTAGAATCTTGTGCCCGGCTGAGCTGGATGCACACTAGGGGCTCTCCTGAGCTCCAAGAGAGAAAGTATATTTTAAGTTTTTTATTTTACAGTGAGATCTGCTGGCAACAGACTCACTGCAGCGAGGGACTAAGGGGAGAAGAAGCGAACCTACCTAACTGGTGGTAGCTTGGGCTTCTTAGGCTACTGGACACCATTAGCTCCAGAGGGATCGACCGCATGGAACCGGCCTTGATGTTCGGTCCCGGAGCCGCGCCGCCGGCCCCCTTACAGAGCCAGAAGCAAGAAGTGATCCGGAAAATCGGCGGCAGAAGACTCCTGTCTTCAACAAGGTAGCGCACAGCACTGCAGCTGTGCGCCATTGCTCCTCATGCACACCTCACACTGCGGTCACTGATGGGTGCAGGGCGCTGGGGGGGGGGCGCCCTGAGCAGCAATATAAACACCTTGCATGGCAAAATCATCACAATATATAGCCCCAGAGGCTATATATGTGATAAATTACCCCTGCCAGAATTCCTGAAAAAAGCGGGAGAAGTCCGCGAAAAAGGGGCGGAGCTATCTCCCTCAGCAATCTGGCGCCATTTCTCCCTCACAGCTCCGCTGGAAGGAAGCTCCCTGGCTCTCCCCTGCAGTCTACACTACAGAAGGGTAAAAAAGAGGGGGTGCTCTAAATTTAGGCGCAATATACATATATAGCAGCTATAATTTAGTTAATCCCTGTATTATATAGCGCTCTGGTGTGTGCTGGCATACTCTCTCTCTGTCTCCCCAAAGGGCTTTGTGGGGTCCTGTCTCCTGTCAGAGCATTCCCTGTGTGTGTGCGGTGTGTCGGTACGGCTGTGTTGACATGTTTGATGAGGAGGCTTATGTGGAGGCGGAGCAGATGCCTATAAATGTGTTGTCACCCCCTGCGGGGCAGACACCTGAGTGGATGGACTTGTGGAAGGAATTACGTGAAAGTGTCGACTCCTTACATAAAAAATTTGATGACATGCCAAATGCGGGACAGCCGGCTTCTCAGCTCGTGCCTGCCCAGACGTCTCAAAGGCCATCAGGGGCTCTAAAACGCCCGCTACCTCAGATGGCAGACACAGATGTCGACACGGATACTGATACCAGTGTCGACGACGAAGAGACTAATGTAATGTCCAATAGGGCCACTCGTTACATGATTGAGGCAATGAAAAATGTTTTACACATTTCTGATGTGACCCCAAGTACCACAAAAAAGGGTATTATGTTTGGAGAGAAAAAACTACCAGTAGTTTTTCCCCCTTCTGAAGAATTAAATGAAGTGTGTGAAGTAGCGTGGGCTTGCCCAGATAAAAAATTGGTAATTTCTAAAAAGTTACTAATGGCGTACCCTTTCCCGCCAGAGGATAGGTCACGTTGGGAAACACCCCCTAGGGTGGATAAAGCGCTTACACGCTTATCAAAAAAGGTGGCCCTACCGTCTCCGGATACGGCCGCCCTAAAGGAACCTGCTGATAGAAAGCAGGAGGCTCTCCTGAAGGATATATATACACACACTGGTATTATACTGAGACCAGCTATTGCTTCAGCATGGATGTGCAGTGCTGCAGCTGCGTGGTCAGATTCCCTGTCAGAAAACATTGACACCCTAGACAGGGACACTATATTGCTAAACATAGAGCATATTAAAGACGCTGTCTTATACATGAGAGATGCACAGAGGGATATTTGCCGGCTGGCATCTAAAATAAGTGCACTGTACATTTCTGCCAGGAGAGGGTTATGGACTCGGCAGTGGACAGGTGATGCAGATTCTAAAAGGCACATGGAAGTTTTGCCTTATAAGGGTGAGGAGTTGTTCGGGGATGGTCTTTCAGACCTAGTGTCCACAGCAACGGCTGGGAAGTCAACATTTTTACCACATGTCCCCACACAACCAAAGAAAGCACCGTATTATCAGGTACAGTCCTTTCGTCCCCAAAAGAGCAGGCGGGGTAGAGGCGCGTCCTTTCTGCCCAGAGGCAGAGGTAGGGGAAAAAAGCTGCAGCATTCAGCCAGTTCCCAGGAACAAAAAGTCCTCCCCCGCTTCTTCTTCTAAGTCCGCCGCATGACGCTGGGGCTCAACAGGCGGAGCCAGGTACGGTGGGGGCCCGTCTCAAAAACTTCAGCAATCAGTGGGCTCGCTCACAAGTAGATCCCTGGATCCTTCAAGTGGTATCTCAGGGGTACAGGCTGGAATTCGATACATTTCCCCCCCGCCGTTTCCTCAAATCTGCCTTGCCAACAACTCCCTCGGGCAGGGAGGCTGTGATAGAGGCAATTCACAAGCTGTATTCCCAGCAGGTGATAGTCAAGGTGCCCCTACTTCAACAACGACGGTGTTACTATTCCACAATGTTTGTGGTACCGAAACCGTACGGTTCGGTGAGACCCATTTTAAATTTGAAATCCTTGAACACATATATAAAAAAGAATAAGTTACCACACCAATACACGGGCGCTTCACAGAGTTTTTGATCTGATACTCTCACACAGAATCTAGTGTCGTGTCTACCTAGACAAAAAATACATGCATAGTGTATTATTGTTATAAGTATACAATTGAAATATTCTGGCGTGAACTCGTACCGAATGGATTGGTCTACATATAGTAGACAAAATCACTGTGTCAAAGTCCAGACGTCAGATCATAACCAGAGATCCTCCCTCTCCAATCAACATCAGATAAGGTCTCCCTCCACATGGACTCAGGATAATTTCATATGAAATAAAAGAGGATCCAATGGTGCAATACCATAAAAACAATTTAATACAGAAGAATAAAAATGGTACAGGTGGACTCTCACCGATTTTGTTGGTCTAACAAGTAGACAAATGAGCATTCAAAACATACAGGCGTCCCCAGAAAGTCAAGATGCCAGCAAGGGAGTCCTCCACGTGTACCCAGGATACCGTTCACCAACGCGTTTCGATAACAGCTTGTTATCTTCCTCAAGGTGTAATGGTATCCATAATTTCCGGGTTTTTATACCCCTCCCATAAAACATTAAAAAATCCTATTTCCAGACATGGATCATCCTGGTAGCTAAACTCTCCCATCACATCATACTAATAAGCCATTCCAGATAGTCCGTTCCATAACATCATTGCGCCGCTTTTTCCCGCTCTTCGGAATCAATCACTGACTGGCGGAAGTGCATCTCAGCGTGTCTCTCTGTCCGGGCGGAAATGCGTCATCCCGCAGCCGTCACTATAGCAACGCGGTGTTTCTCTGGAGCGGACCTGTTACTGTCGTGACCTGCTTGACTGAAGTATGGTGTCCGGTTCAGGTCATACGTAAACAATCGTGTCCTTGTGCTTTGTAGGATAGGCGCCATTTTTATGAAGCCCGTTAGATGGAAAAATAAAACGACAATGTGTCAGATACCGATAACGGGATTAAATCATTATTACATAACAATAATAATTGAATCATAATTTTTGATAGATCACAACAAGTCCCAAATAGAAATAACCAAATTTAACGTGCAATCGATACAAAAATAAAACTTTACATGATGTAGGCTAGAATACCTTAAAGGCTAAATTAAATGAACCATTTTGTCTCAAAATCTTTATTGAGACCTACCGGTTCTAACGTTTTATACTTAAAAATGGCCTGCATCTCTGCCTTGGCCAGTTTCCTAGGTAAATCACCTCCTCTTTTATCAGGCATTACTTTTTCCAGAGCATAAAAATTGATGATATATTTGGGATCAGATTCATGGACATTTTTAAAGTGCATTGACAAAGCGTGAGTCTCCACTCCTTTTTTAATATTGCGGAGGTGCTCTCCAACTCTAATTTTTAATGCCCTCCCCGTTCTTCCAATGTAAAAGCGTTTACAACTACATTCAATGCCATAAATAATATTGGTGGAGTGACATGTAATAAATTCTTTGATCACGTGTTTTTTGTCGTTGATCAAAATCTCTTCCTTCTTATTACCAAAAGTATTTGGAATATTCCTACAGGCAACACAGGACCCACATCTATAGAATCCCTTAGATGTTATCCTGGATTGACCCGAAGGTGTATCCAGATGGCTTCGTACTAACTTTGTTTTTAGGTTGGGAGCCCTTCTATAGATGCAGATTGGTCTATCGGGCAAGTCCATCCCAATCACAGGGTCCTTTTTTAATAATGGCCAGTGTTTTTTAAGGATGTTTTTAACTTTGTTGTGTTGAGAGGAATAACTCGTGATGAAGGCCCACTTAAATGGATCATTCTCCTTGTTGGTGTCCTTCATTCTTGGTTCAATAAGAGTTGTTCTCTCTAATTTGGAGACAGTGTCTAACACACTTTCTAATGTGGATTTATCATAGCCTGATTCTTCAAAACATCCTATCATACTTGATGCTTGGGTAAGAAAGGTTTGTTGGTCAGAGCAGTTCCTCTTCAATCTTTTGAATTGGCCCGTTGGAATGCTATCTAGCCAATTGTGATGATGACAGCTTGCCCTGTTGATATATGACCGGGAATCAGTGGGTTTGATATAGTTCCTCGTCTTAAGGGTGCCTTCTTCTACATAGATGCTAAGGTCTAAAAAATTGACCTGTGCCTGGCTGACGTCAAATGTTAATTTGACGTGCTGGTCATTTGTATTAAGGTATAGACAAAACTGCTCCAAGGTCCCTAAGTCACCCTCCCAAATAAAAAAGATATCATCTATGTATCTGTGCCATGTCACCAGGTTCGCCCCGTGGGTGCCTTCGGTCCAGACATATTTGTCCTCCCAGGCACCCATGAAGATGTTAGCGTAACTAGGGGCGAACCTGGTGCCCATGGCAGTCCCGCACTTCTGCAGGAAAAAATCCTCCTTAAAGATGAAGTAATTATTATATAAAATGAAACTAATCCCCTCTATGATAAATTCCTGCATGTTTCCTGACAACTCTGACCTCAAAAGTGTTTCTTTAACTGCTTTTATCCCTAACGTATGATCTATATTTGTGTAAAGGGAATTTACATCGGCAGTTACTAAAAAATAGGTCTCCTTCCAAACAATACCATTTAAGATGCGTATGGCATCTCCTGTGTCTTTCAAATGTGACCGATTAAGTACCACAAAGGGCTGCAGGTGGTGATCTATCATATGTGATAGATTCGCGGTCAAAGACTCTACCCCTGAGACGATAGGCCTCCCAGGGGGTTTCACCATACTTTTATGCATTTTGGGCAGCACATAAATAGTAGGTATTACCGGATACTCCACAAATAGAAATTTACTCTCGGCATCTGTGATAACTCCTTTTTTGCTGTATTTCTCTATCAAGTCTTTTAATGAATTTTGAATCTTCTTAGTGGGGTCCCCACGCATCTGTTTATATGTGGATTTATCCCCCAACTGTCGATAGATTTCCTCCTCATAATCTATCCTATTCATGAGAACAATGCCTCCCCCCTTGTCGGCGGGCTTGATGATGAGTTCCTTATTTGACGTTAAGGTCTTAATGGCCCCCCTTTCTTGATGACTAAGGTTATATTGGATTCGTTCTTTCTCGAGTTTCTCACAGTCTTCTTTGACTGAGTGCATAAAGGTTTCTATAAAGCACCCCTTGAGGTAGGCAGGGTAGAAAGTGGACTTGGGTTTGAAAGAACTGGTTTGGTTCATTTCGGTGACCACAGCTTCTCCCTCTTTAATTTTGAAAAATTTCTTTAAAGTCAGTTTCCTGGTAAATTTCTCGATATCTATAAAGAGATCGAATTGGTTGGCCCTTACAGCAGGGGCATACTTAAGGCCCTTTTCCAATAGGGATCTTTCTGCTTCTAACAGGGTATGCGCACTCAAGTTGAAGATTTTTGTGCTTGTATTTTCCTGAGAAGGGTCACCTGATGTTCTGATGATAGTTTTCCCTTTCCTAGTCCTTTTGTTTTTTCTTTTTCTTTTTTTGCCCCCTCTATTGCCCCGATGTTGCCTTTTCACCTGTGATCTCGAAATCTGCCTCCTCTCTCTAAAAAAGGTGTCCTGTGTTCATTTTCTTCTAGGGGTTGGTATCTGTTCCTCATAGAGATTGGGTGGAAAGATTCAAATTCCTCCTGACTTCTAAATCTCGAGTTTGATCTAGGATCATAATTTCTCCAATGAGGGCGGTCTTCCCTTCGATCCTGGCGATGGGCTCTCCATCTGGGGGTGCCATATTCCCTATATTCAGGATTAATCCTATTCTGTGGAGTATTATACTTGGGTCGCCATAGCCCTCGATCATGAGTGGAATTTTCATATTTGGGCACTCTGTTACTAGAGATTCCCCTATTTGATGGAAAATTCCTAACTACATGTGTGTGATCGTGGGATGGGGGTTCCTTTTCCTTTCTTTTGTCTACAGTACCTATGCCTGACTCTCTTAAATCCCTTGCGAATTTATTCTTCTTTCTAGTGATAATGGTCTTTTCTAACCGTTCTATCTTACTAGTAATTCTGATCTCTTTTTCTTTAAAGTCATGATGACCCATATATGGGGTAACTTTTTCTTTGAGATCCTTGATCTCTTCATCCAGAGTTTTGAGATCCCTCTTCCTCTCACTAACGATCAATTCCATGAGTTTATGGGAGCAGTGTTTAATAGCCTGATCCCATTCATGTGAGAATTGTTCGGATGATGTGGTGAGGCTGGCCTTTTTGTCTATTCTCAAACCCCTTGGAATAATGTTGGATTTGAGATACTTTTCCAATGTCACAACCTCCCACCACATTTTATTTTCTTTAATTAGAATAGTTTCCAATTTGCGTAAAATATTGTCCAAATCCTCACCTTCTATATTAGTTTCTGGAGAGGGTGTGGAGAATATTGTTTCTAGTTTCCTGAATCTCTCGTCCCTATTATGGAACATGGCAGCAGGTGTATTATCAGAATAAGGGTGAAAACAGAATTTTTGGGTTTGATTTTGATACTACACTCCTGCGCCAAATGAATAAGCAGCCTGGATCTAGTGGTAAATAGTGCCACCCACACTAAAAAGTATACAGAAAAGAATAAGTTACCACACCAATACACGGGCGCTTCACAGAGTTTTTGATCTGATACTCTCACACAGAATCTAGTGTCGTGTCTACCTAGACAAAAAATACATGCATAGTGTATTATTGTTATAAGTATACAATCGAAATATTCTGGCGTGAACTCGTACCGAATGGATTGGTCTACATATAGTAGACAAAATCACTGTGTCAAAGTCCAGACGTCAGATCATAACCAGAGATCCTCCCTCTCCAATCAACATCAGATAAGGTCTCCCTCCACATGGACTCAGGATAATTTCATATGAAATAAAAGAGGATCCAATGGTGCAATACCATAAAAACAATTTAATACAGAAGAATAAAAATGGTACAGGTGGACTCTCACCGATTTTGTTGGTCTAACAAGTAGACAAATGAGCATTCAAAACATACAGGCGTCCCCAGAAAGTCAAGATGCCAGCAAGGGAGTCCTCCACGTGTACCCAGGATACCGTTCACCAACGCGTTTCGATAACAGCTTGTTATCTTCCTCAAGGTGTAATGGTATCCATAATTTCCGGGTTTTTATACCCCTCCCATAAAACATTAAAAAATCCTATTTCCAGACATGGATCATCCTGGTAGCTAAACTCTCCCATCACATCATACTAATAAGCCATTCCAGATAGTCCGTTCCATAACATCATTGCGCCGCTTTTTCCCGCTCTTCGGAATCAATCACTGACTGGCGGAAGTGCATCTCAGCGTGTCTCTCTGTCCGGGCGGAAATGCGTCATCCCGCAGCCGTCACTATAGCAACGCGGTGTTTCTCTGGAGCGGACCTGTTACTGTCGTGACCTGCTTGACTGAAGTATGGTGTCCGGTTCAGGTCATACGTAAACAATCGTGTCCTTGTGCTTTGTAGGATAGGCGCCATTTTTATGAAGCCCGTTAGATGGAAAAATAAAACGACAATGTGTCAGATACCGATAACGGGATTAAATCATTATTACATAACAATAATAATTGAATCATAATTTTTGATAGATCACAACAAGTCCCAAATAGAAATAACCAAATTTAACGTGCAATCGATACAAAAATAAAACTTTACATGATGTAGGCTAGAATACCTTAAAGGCTAAATTAAATGAACCATTTTGTCTCAAAATCTTTATTGAGACCCTGTGATTGGGATGGACCTGCCCGATAGACCAATCTGCATCTATAGAAGGGCTCCCAACCTAAAAACAAAGTTAGTACGAAGCCATCTGGATACACCTTCGGGTCAATCCAGGATAACATCTAAGGGATTCTATAGATGTGGGTCCTGTGTTGCCTGTAGGAATATTCCAAATACTTTTGGTAATAAGAAGGAAGAGATTTTGATCAACGACAAAAAACACGTGATCAAAGAATTTATTACATGTCACTCCACCAATATTATTTATGGCATTGAATGTAGTTGTAAACGCTTTTACATTGGAAGAACGGGGAGGGCATTAAAAATTAGAGTTGGAGAGCACCTCCGCAATATTAAAAAAGGAGTGGAGACTCACGCTTTGTCAATGCACTTTAAAAATGTCCATGAATCTGATCCCAAATATATCATCAATTTTTATGCTCTGGAAAAAGTAATGCCTGATAAAAGAGGAGGTGATTTACCTAGGAAACTGGCCAAGGCAGAGATGCAGGCCATTTTTAAGTATAAAACGTTAGAACCGGTAGGTCTCAATAAAGATTTTGAGACAAAATGGTTCATTTAATTTAGCCTTTAAGGTATTCTAGCCTACATCATGTAAAGTTTTATTTTTGTATCGATTGCACGTTAAATTTGGTTATTTCTATTTGGGACTTGTTGTGATCTATCAAAATTATGATTCAATTATTATTGTTATGTAATAATGATTTAATCCCGTTATCGGTATCTGACACATTGTCGTTTTATTTTTACATCTAACGGGCTTCATAAAAATGGCGCCTATCCTACAAAGCACAAGGACACGATTGTTTACGTATGACCTGAACCGGACACCATACTTCAGTCAAGCAGGTCACGACAGTAACAGGTCCGCTCCAGAGAAACACCGCGTTGCTATAGTGACGGCTGCGGGATGACGCATTTCCGCCCGGACAGAGAGACACGCTGAGATGCACTTCCGCCAGTCAGTGATTGATTCCGAAGAGCGGGAAAAAGCGGCGCAATGATGTTATGGAACGGACTATCTGGAATGGCTTATTAGTATGATGTGATGGGAGAGTTTAGCTACCAGGATGATCCATGTCTGGAAATAGGATTTTTTAATGTTTTATGGGAGGGGTATAAAAACCCGGAAATTATGGATACCATTACACCTTGAGGAAGATAACAAGCTGTTATCGAAACGCGTTGGTGAACGGTATCCTGGGTACACGTGGAGGACTCCCTTGCTGGCATCTTGACTTTCTGGGGACGCCTGTATGTTTTGAATGCTCATTTGTCTACTTGTTAGACCAACAAAATCGGTGAGAGTCCACCTGTACCATTTTTATTCTTCTGTATTAAATTGTTTTTATGGTATTGCACCATTGGATCCTCTTTTATTTCATATGAAATTATCCTGAGTCCATGTGGAGGGAGACCTTATCTGATGTTGATTGGAGAGGGAGGATCTCTGGTTATGATCTGACGTCTGGACTTTGACACAGTGATTTTGTCTACTATATGTAGACCAATCCATTCGGTACGAGTTCACGCCAGAATATTTCGATTGTATACTTATAACAATAATACACTATGCATGTATTTTTTGTCTAGGTAGACACGACACTAGATTCTGTGTGAGAGTATCAGATCAAAAACTCTGTGAAGCGCCCGTGTATTGGTGTGGTAACTTATTCTTTTCTGTATACTTTTTAGTGTGGGTGGCACTATTTACCACTAGATCCAGGCTGCTTATTCATTTGGCGCAGGAGTGTAGTATCAAAATCAAACCCACATATATAAAAAAATTCAAGTTCAAGATGGAATCACTCAGGGCGGTTATTGCAAGCCTGGAAGAGGGGGATTACATGGTATCACTGGACATCAAGGATGCTTACCTGCATGTCCCCATTTACCATCCTCACCAGGAGTACCTCAGATTGATTACATTGATAGAGGATTGTCATTACCAATTCCAGACGTTGCCGTTCGGCCTGTCCACTGCACCGAGGGTATTTACCAAGGTAATGGCCGAAATGATGATACTCCTTCGAAAAAAGGGAGTTTTAATTATTCCATACTTGGACGATCTCCTGATAAAGGCGAGGTCCAGGGAGCAGTTGTTGGTCGGCGTAGCACTATCTCAGGAAGTGCTACACCAGCACGGTTGGATTCTAAATATTCCAAAGTCACAGCTGGTTCCTGCGACACGTCTACTGTTCCTGGGGATGATTCTGGACACAGTCCAGAAAAAAGTGTTTCTCCCGGAGGAGAAAGCCAAGGAGCTGTCATCTCTAGTCAGAGGCCTCCTGAAACCAAAACAGGTGTCGGTGCATCACTGCACGTGAGTCCTGGAAAAGATGGTAGCTTCCTACGAAGCAATTCCATTCGGCAGGTTCCATGCAAGAACTTTTCAGTGGGACCTGTTGGACAAGTGGTCCGGATCGCATCTTCAGATGCATCGGTTGATAACCCTGTCTCCAAGGACCAGGGTATCTCTGCTGTGGTGGCTGCAAAGTGCTCATCTTCAAGAGGGCCGCAGATTCGGCATACAGGACTGGGTCCTGGTGACCACGGATGCCAGCCTTAGAGGCTGGGGGGCAGTCACACAGGGAAAAAACTTCCAAGGACTTTGGTCAAGTCAGGAGACTTCCCTACACATAAATGTTCTGGAACTGAGGGCCATTTACAATGCCCTAAGTCAGGCAAAACCCCTGCTTCAAAACCAGCCGGTTCTGATCCAGTCAGACAACATCACGGCAGTCGCCCATGTAAACCGATAGGGCGGCACAAGAAGCAGGACGGCGATGGCAGAAGCCACAAGGATTCTCCGATGGGCGGAAAGTCACGTGTTAGCACTGTCAGCAGTGTTCATTCCGGGAGTGGACAACTGGGAAGCAGACTTCCTCAGCAGGCACGACCTCCACCCGGGAGAGTGGGGACTTCATCCAGAAGTCTTCCAACTGATTGTAAACCGTTGGTAAAGGCCACAGGTGGACATGATGGCGTCCCGCCTAAACAAAAAGCTAGAAAAATATTGCGCCAGGTCAAGGGACCCTCAGGCGATAGCTGTAGACGCTCTAGTGACACCGTGGGTGTACCGGTCGGTTTATGTGTTCCCCCCTCTTCCTCTCATACCCAAGGTACTGAGGATAATAAGGAAAAGAGGAGTAAGAACTATACTCATTGTTCCGGATTGGCCAAGAAGAGCTTGGTACCCGGAACTTCAAGAATTGATCTCAGACGACCCATGGCCTCTGCCGCTCAGACAGGACCTGCTGCTGCAGGGGCCCTGTCTGTTCCAAGACTTACCGCGGCTGCGTTTGACGGCATGGCGGTTGAACACCGGATCCTAAAAGAAAAAGGTATTCCGGAGGAAGTCATTCCTACGCTCGTTAAAGCTAGAAAAGATGTAACTGTACAACATTATCACCGCATATGGCGAAAATATGTTGCGTGGTGTGAGGCCAGGAAGGCCCCAACGGAGGAATTTCAGCTGGGTCGATTTCTGCACTTCCTACAGTCAGGGGTGACTATGGGCCTAAAACTGGGTTCCATTAAGGTCCAGATTTCGGCTCTGTCGATTTTCTTCCAAAAAGAACTGGCTTCACTGCCTGAAGTTCAGACATTTGTTAAGGGAGTGCTGCATATTCAGCCTCCTTTTGTGCCTCCAGTGGCACCGTGGGACCTCAACGTGATGTTGGGTTTCCTGAAGTCACATTGGTTTGAGCAACTTAAAACCGTGGATTTAAAATATCTCACGTGGAAAGTGGTCATGCTTTTGGCCTTGGCTTCGGCTAGGCGAGTGTCAGAATTGGCGGCTTTGTCATGTAAAAGCCCCTATTTGATTTTCCATATGGATAGGGCAGAATTGAGGACTCGTCCCCAGTTTCTCCCTAAGGTGGTATCAGCTTTTCACTTGAACCAACCTATTGTTGTGCCTGCGGCTACTAGGGACTTGGAGGACTCCAAGTTACTGGACGTAGTCAGGGCCTTGAAAATTTGTGTTTCCAGGACAGCTGGAGTCAGGAAGACTGACTCGCTATTTATCCTGTATGCACCCAACAAACTGGGTGCTCCTGCTTCGAAGCAGACTATTGCTCGCTGGGTTTGTAGCACAATTCAGCTTGCGCATTCTGCGGCTGGCCTGCCGCAGCCTAAATCTGTAAAAGCCCATTCCACGAGGAAAGTGGGCTCTTCTTGGGCGGCTGCCCGAGGGGTCTCGGCTTTACAACTTTGCCGAGCTGCTACTTGGTCAGGAGCAAACACGTTTGCAAAATTCTACAAATTTGATACCCTGGCTGAGGAGGACCTTGAGTTCTCTCATTCAGTGCTGCAGAGTCATCCGCACTCTCCCGCCCGTTTGGGAGCTTTGGTATAATCCCCATGGTCCTTACGGAGTCCCAGCATCCACTTAGGACGTTAGAGAAAATAAGATTTTACTCACCGGTAAATCTATTTCTCGTAGTCCGTAGTGAATGCTGGGCGCCCGTCCCAAGTGCGGACTGTCTGCAATACTTGTATATAGTTATTGTTAACTAAAGGGTTATTGTTGAGCCATCTGTTGAGAGGCTCTGTTATGTTCATACTGTTAACTGGGTATAATATCACGAGTTATACGGTGTGATTGGTGTGGCTGGTATGAGTCTTACCCGGGATTCAAAATCCTTCCTTATTGTGTCAGCTCTTCCGGGCACAGTATCCTAACTGAGGTCTAGAGGAGGGTCATAGTGGGAGGAGCCAGTGCACACCAGTTAGTCCTAAAGCTTTCTTAGTTGTGCCCAGTCTCCTGCGGAGCCGCTATTCCCCATGGTCCTTACGGAGTCCCAGCATCCACTACGGACTACGAGAAATAGATTTACCGGTGAGTAAAATCTTATTTTTTCCACTGTTAAGGGAATAGTATTTATGCTTTGGTGGGTATAGTACAGCTCTCTTCTGCAGTTTGTTGTCCCAGCAAATTGATTTTCTCTTACGTCCTAGAGGATGCTGGGGACTCCGTAAGGACCATGGGGTATTGACGGGCTCCGCAGGAGACATGGGCACTTTAAGACCTTTAATGGGTGTGAACTGGCTCCTCCCTCTATGCCCCTCCTCCAGACTCCAGTTAGATCCTGTGCCCAGAGGAGACTGGTCACACACTAGGGGAGCTCTAACGAGTTTCTCTAGAAAATAGACTTTGTTAGGTTTTTTATGTTCAGGTAGCACTGCTGGCAACAGACTCCCTGCTTCGTGGGACTGAGGGGAGAGAAGCAGACCCACTTTCCTGGACTGATGGGCTCTGCTTCTTAGGCTTCTGGACACCATTAGCTCCAGAGGGTCTGAACACTGGTGTCGTCTAGCTGTTCGTTCCCGGAGCTGCACCGCCGTCCTCCTCACAGAGCCGGAAGATAGAAGCCGGGGGAGTATAGGAAGATAGAATACTTCACAGGCGTCAGAAGACATCAGAGCTTCGGAAGGTACCGCGCAGCGCGCCTTTGCTCCCGCACACACACGAGGCACTGCAAGGGCGCAAGGGGGGGGGGGGGGGGCGCCCTGGGCAGCATAGATTACCTCATAAAAATGACTGGCAAGCTATATACACTGCATTGCAGGATATTTAAAACCCCCGCCAGTATAAATATTAGCGGGACCGAAGCCGTCGAGGGGGCGGGGCTTCGTCCCTCAGCTCTAACCAGCTCCATTTTTCTCCACAGCTTGGCTGCAGAGACGCTGCTCCCGGACCCTGCCCTGATATCTACAAGTAACAGGGTGCAAAATGAGGGGGGAGGGGGGGGGCACAATATTTGGTGCTGATTTGATAGATATATCTATCTATTATATATAAAACGTGCTATACAGGTCTGGGGTATTGTTATATTTCAGACTGTGGCGGCGTTGGGTGTGAGCTGGCAATCTTCCTCTCTGTCTCTCCAAAGGACCTCCTTGTGGGTCTGTCCCCTATAATTCAGTGTGTGTGGTGGTGTCAGTACGTGTGTGTCGACATGTCTGAGGCGGAAGGCTATTCGAGGGAGGAAGAGGAGCAAAATGTGATAGTGACTGCGTCGGCACTGCCGACTGCTGATTGGGTAGACATGTGGAATGTTTTGAATGCAAGTGTGGCTTTATTGCATAAAAGACTGGACAAAGCTGAGTGTCAGAAACAACCATGGAGTCAATCCATGGATATTGCTGTGTCTCAGAACCCATCTGGGTCACAGAAAGTCCCTTTACCCAGATAGCAGACACTGATACCGACACGGATTCCGACTCCAGTGTCGACTATGATGAGGCGAGATTACACCCACGGGTGGCCAAGAGTATTCAGTACATGATTGTAGCAATAAGGGATGTATTACATATCACAGAGGACCCTTCTGTCCCTGACACAAGGGTCTGTTTGTTTAAAGAGAAGAAATGTGAGGTAACGTTTCCCCCATCTCATGAACTGAACGCTCTATTTGAAAAGGCTTGGGGAAACTCCAGACAAGAGGCTGCAGGTTCCCAAGAGAATTATTATGGCGTATCCTTTCCCCTCACAGGACAGGTTACGGTGGGAATCCTCTTCCCTCGGTGGATAAAGCTTTGACGCGGTTATCCAAAAAAGTGGCCCTACCGTCCTCTGACACGGCGACACTAAAGGTTCCTGCGGACCGCAAGCAGGAAACCACTTTAAAATCAATTTATGCGACTACGGGAGCCCTCCTCAGACCGGCAGTTGCGTCGGCATGGGTGAGTAGCGCTATTGCAGCTTGGGCAGATAACTTGTCTTCTGACATGGACACCCTCGACAGGGATACTGTTCTGTTAACTTTGGGTCACATAAAAGACGCAGCGTTATACCTAAGGGAGGCTGCGAGGTATATTGGCCTCTTGGGATCAAGGGCCAATGCAATGGCAATTTCAGCTAGGAGGTCGCTGTGGACCCGTCAATGGACTGGTGATGCTGACTCCAAGAGACTTATGGAGGCTCTGCCTTACAAAGGTGATGTGTTGTTTGGGGATGGCCTCGCGGACCTGGTTTCCACAGCTACCGCGGGTAAGTCTTCTTTTTTGCCTTTTGTTCCCCCACAGCAAAAGAAAACGCCTCCGTACCAGATGCAGTCCTTTCGGTCTCATAAATTCAGAAAGGGGCGCCAGAGGTAGAGGAAGAGGGAAAAGAACACCAGCTACGGCTAGTTCCCAGGAGCAAAAGTCCTCTCCGGCTTCTGCCAAATCCACCACATGACGCTGGGGCTCCCCTGGGGAGTCCGCACCGGTGGGGGCACGTCTTCGGCTCTTCAGCCAGGTCTGGGTTCAGTCGGACCTGGATCCTTGGGTGCTAGAAATTGTGACCCAAGGGTACAAACTGGAGTTCGAAGACGTGCCTCCACACCGATTTTTCAAATCGGCCTTACCAGCTTCTCTCCCAGAGAGAACAATAGTTGCAGTGGCAATACAAAAGCTGTGTCAACAGCAAGTGATTATCATGGTTCCCTTGTTACAACAGGGGAAGGGGTTTTATTCAACACTATTCGTGGTCCCGAAGCCGGACGGCTCGGTCAGACCGATTCTAAACCTAAAATCCCTAAACCTGTATTTGAGGAGATTCAAATTCAAGATGGAATCTCTCCGAGCGGTGATCCCCAGTCTGGACGGGGGGGGGAGTTTATGGTCTCACTGGACATAAAGGATGCATACGTTCATGTCCTCATATACCCTCCTCATCAGGAATTCCTGAGATTCGCTGGGCAGGATTGTCATTACCAATTTCAGACGTTGCCGTTTGGGCTTTCCACGGCCCCGAGAATTTTCACCAAGGTAATGGCAGAAATGATGGTGCTCCTGCGCAAGCAGGGTGTCACAATTATCCCGTACTTGGACGATCTCCTGATAAAAGCGAGATCAAGAGAACAATTACTGAAAAATGTGGAGCTCTCTCTTAAGGTGCTACGACAACACGGCTGGCTTCTAAATTTGCAAAAGTCGCAGTTGGTCCGACAACTCGGCTGTCGTTCTTGGGCATGATTCTGGATACAGAAAAACAGAGGGTTTTTCTTCCAGTGGAAAGAGCTCAGGAAATCCAGAACATGGTCAAGGCTCTGCTAAAACCAAAAAGAGTATCGATTCCTCAATGCACTCGAGTGTTGGGAAAGATGGTGGCGGCCTACGAGGCCGTTCCGTTTGGCAGGTTTCATGCAAGAACTTTTCAGTGGGACCTACTGAACAAGTGGTCAGGGTCCCATCTCCAAATGCATCGGTTGATATGCCTGTCCCCCAGGGCCAGGATCTCTCTCCTGTGGTGGCTCCAGGGGGCTCACCTTCTAGGGGGTCGCAGGTTCGGAATTCAGGATTGGGTTCTCGTGACCACGGACGCAAGCCTCCGAGGATGGGGAGCTGTCACACCGGGAATAAACTTTCAGGGAATATGGTCAAGCCAGGAGGCTTGTCTGCACATAAATGTGCTGGAATTAAGGGCCATATACAACGGCCTGAGGCAGGCGGAGCACCGTCTTCGCAACCTACCGGTTCTGATCCAGTCAGACAACGTCACAGCCGTGGCGCATGCAAACCGCCAGGGCGGAACAAGGAGCAGAGCAGCAATGGCAGAGGCCACCAGGATTCTTCGCTGGGCGGAAAATCACGTGAGCGCCCTTTCAGCAGTATTCATTCCGGGAGTGGACAACTGGGAAGCAGACTTCCTCAGCAGACACGATCTCCATCCAGGAGAGTGGGGACTTCATCAAGAGGTCTTTGCAGAAGTGACAAGTCGCTGGGGACTCCCTCAAATAGACATGATGGCGTCACGCCTCAACAAGAAGCTTCGGACGTATTGTTCAAGGTCAAGGGACCCTCAGGCGATAGCGGTGGACGCGCTGGTAACACCATGGGTGTATCAGGCGGTGTATGTGTTCCCTCCGCTTCCACTCATCTCAAAAATATTGAGAATCATAAGAACAACAAAAGTTCAAACAATACTCATTGTTCCAGATTGGCCTCGAAGGGCCTGGTATCCAGATCTTCAGGAAATGATCACGGAAGATCCTTGGCTTCTTCCTCTCAGAGAGGACCTGTTACGACAGGGGCCGTGTGTGTTCCAGGACTTACCGCGATTACGTTTGACGGCATGGCGGTTGAACACCAGATCCTAGCTAGAAAAGGTATTCCAGGGGAAGTCATCCCTACTCTACTTAAAGCTAGGAAGGAGGTAACGGCGAAGCACTATCACCGTATCTGGAGGAAGTATGTGTCTTGGTGTGAATCCAAGAATGCTCCTACGGAGGATTTCCAGCTGGGTCGTTTTCTCCATTTTCTACAGACAGGAGTGGATATGGGCCTGAAGTTAGGCTCCATTAAGGTGCAGATTTCGGCCTTATTAATATTCTTTCAGAAGGAATTGGCTTCTCTTCCAGAAGTGCAGACTTTTGTGAAAGGAGTGCTACACATCCAACCTCCTTTTGTGCCCCCAGTGGCACCGTGAGACCTTAACGTTCCTTAAATCACATTGGTTTGAACCTCTTCAAACTGTTGACTTGAAATTTCTCACTTGGAAAGTGGTCATGTTATTGGCCTTGGCTTCGGCAAGGCGGGTGTCAGAATTGGCGGCTTTGTCTCACAAGAGCCCCTATCTGATTTTCCATGTAGATAGGAATTGAGAACTCGTCCTCAATATCTACCCAAGGTGATTTCGTCGTTTCACATGAACCAACCTATTGTGGTGCCGGTGGCTACGGATGTCTTGGAGGATTCCAAATCCCTTGATGTGGTCAGGGTTTTAAGAATCTATGTAGCCAGAACGGCTCGTATTAGGAAAACAAGGCACTGTTTGTCCTGTATGCGGCCAACAAGATTGGCGCGCCTGCTTCCAAGCAGACTATTGCACGCTGGATCTGTAACACGATTCACCAGGCTCATTCTATGGCTGGATTGCCGTTACCAAAATCGGTAAAGGCCCATTACACTAGGAAGGTGGGTTCTTCTTGGGCGGCTGCCCGTGGTGCCTCGGCGCTACAGCTTTGCCGAGCGGCTACTTGGTCGGGTTCAAACACTTTTGCAAAATTCTATAAGTTTGATACCCTGGCTGATGAGGACCTCATGTTTGCTCAATCGGTGCTGCAGAGTCATCCGCACTCTCCCGCCCGGTCTGGAGCTTTGGTATAAACCCCATGGTCCTTACGGAGTCCCCAGCATCCTCTAGGACGTAAGAGAAAATAAGATTTTAAACCTACCGGTAAATCTTTTTCTCCTAGTCCGTAGAGGATTCTGGGCGCCCGTCCCAGTGCGGACTGAAATCTGCAATAATTGTACATAGTTATTGATAAGATTACACACAGGTTGTGTTACTGTTGAAATCAGGCTGTTGCTGTTCTCTGTGGTTGTTTCATACTGTTAACTGGTTTACTTATATACCATGTTGTACGGTGTGTTTGTGGTGTGAGCTGGTATGTGTCTCATCCTTGATTAACAAAATCCTTTTCCTCGAAATGTCAGTCTCTTCTGGGCACTGTTCCTATAACTGGTGTCTGGAGGAGGGGCATAGAGGGAGGAGCCAGTTCACTCCCATTAAAGGTCTTAAAGTGCCCATGTCTCCTGCGGAGCCCGTCTATACCCCCATGGTCCTTACGGGGTCCCCAGCATCCTCTACGGACTAGGAGAAAAAGATTTACTGGTAGGTTTAAAATCTTATTTTTTTCTTCTTCTTAGGAATCTCGCAAATCTGTCCCAATATCTTTTGCATAGCCTCTCTACGTGATTTCTTTTTAGCCATCTCCTTCTTTTAAAGGTTTGTCTGGCCTACCAAATGGCTGTATCCCTCCTCTGCATCTTCAGCAATGTAATAGGTTCCCCATTGTTTCACTTGCCACAATCTGGGACATTTGGTACTTGAGTTTATAAGACGATCTCTTACCCCCCCCCCCCCCCCCCATAAATCCTGTAAACCTGTCCTAGCCACTGTACAACTGCAACATATGCGTTCTTTCTTCTCACCTCTTTGTCTGGCCTGCCTGCTTTCCTCTGCAGCTCTCTGCTTCATTCTGGTGTTTTTCTTTTCTGTACCTTCTTTCCTCTGTATCGCCATACTTTCTCTGTAGCTGTAGCTTTCATTCTCTTAATAGTTCCCATGTCAGAAGACAAAAAATAGGGCTTTTTGAAAATAAAACCAACTAGCAAAATCACAAGAAGTGACTGCAGTTTGGAGTTAATGAAAACAGAGACTCGGCCTTCGGCAGCTGTATAAGTAACTGCATGATGTAAGCAGTAGCTGTGATGTTACTAGTGTGCAGCTGAACCCTAAAGTTTCATCTTGTACAAAACTCTCTAAAATTGTGCCCATATTAAGACATCAAAATTAATGTTGTAGAATCTATCAACTTTAGACAGTGGGTATCAATCAGATATATCACAGGCTCATATTAGGGATACTTTCTGCTGTTCATTACAGAAAAAATGTCCAGTAACCTATTAGGCTTTATTTTCACTTTGACAATTTGGGGCCCATACAGACCAGTAGGAAGGTGCAAGCAGACAGATGATTGTCCTGTGTTGTGACCGTTCCGCAGGGTGCATATGTAGCACATTTTGGTATGCAGTTTCTGTGGCTCTGCTATGGAAAGGGAGCAACTCCGATACATTTTAGCATTTAACTTGTAGAGCCCTTTTAAGAGGGTATCCGGATGCTTGATTGACCTGGATATGGTCGACAGGCATTATGTCGGCATGTAAATGGTTGACACAGGAAAAGGTCAACATTACTTTTTTACATTTTTTCTTTTTAATTTTTTTACTTTTTTCATACTTTACCATCCACGTGGACTACGATTGGGAGTAGTAACCTGTGTCAAGCTCAGCGGTAGCAGAGTAAAGCACCTTGCCTGAAGCATAAGGAATGCAACGGTGCACTAATTGGGGTTCCCGGTCACTTTACGGAGTAAACAACACCAAACAACCTCGTATCAACCTTTTCCTGTATCTACCTTATCATGTCGACCTTGTGCCTGTCTACCTTTTGGGGTCGTCCTAGATACTCTTGACCTTTTTCCAGCCATACCTGTTACAAGCCGCTAGCGGCGCGTCTGTGTTACTTCACTCCAGCAACTAGCTTCCTGCATGTATCCCTGTGTTCAGCCTCAGCTGCTTCATAATTAATAGTTATCCTCTATTTGTCTAGCTGTCCAGCTCCACGTCCTTTATTTTAATCATTACCTCTCTGGATTCCTGGGACTGATTGTAGCAGCCACATATAAATTCCCTTCTTGGTCACTCCCAATCTGCTGGTGATAGTTCCTGCTACATGTGAGAGCCAGTCAGCCCTGTGAACTCCTAAAATTCGGATACCCTGCCTTGTGCATTTTCCTGATTTGAACCAGCTCTCCTAGAATTCAGGTTTTTGTGTGGATCTTCCACACAGTCTTGCCTTCCGCATTTATTTCATTATTGTTACCACCTTGTGTATTGTTGCATTTATATTCGGTTAAGTTGCTTATATCACCCTGTGCATTGTTGCATTTACATACCATCTGTGCTTTATTATTTCACCACCCTGTGCATTGTTGCATTTATATTCGGTTAAGTTGCGTATAACACCCTGTGCATTGTTGCATTTCATATACGTTCAGTGTTTATTATTATATCACCCTGTGCATTGTTGCACTCATGCACATTCTATTATTTATCTCCATCTGTGTATTTAGCAGCGTTATTAAGGTTGTGTCCAGTGAACGTCTCACTGTACTGCATTTACTCCCGCCCAGCCTCCAATAATCACCTTGTCCTTAGATAAGACCTGGGGGCATCTGAGTACGGGGTGAACCTAATTCACCCTGGAAAGGCATCTGCTATAGGTGAAGCCTAGCAGCGCAAGAGGCTAAAAGACTGCTAGGCAGGGGTAATTGCATGAGCATCACCAAGTACCACCTGGTAATCCTCATTACTGAGTAGTCACCGTAACAATAGCCTTTAAGAGGCCCTGCAGTTTCTTAACCTAATCCATCACCAGACTATGTCCCTTGTTACTAAGTACACAACTACTGTGTTATGATATTAATGGCCCAAAAACGACAGTCATTTCGATATTTCTCTGACGTCCTAAGAAAGCTTTAGGACTACCTGGTGTGCACTGGCTCCTCCCACTAAGACCCTCCTCCAGACCTCAGTTAGATTCTTGTGCCCGGCTGAGCTGGATGCACACTAGGGGCTCTCCTGAGCTCCTAGAAATAAAGTATATTTTAGGTTTTTTATTTTACAGTTAGATCTGCTGGCAACAGACTCACTGCAGCGAGGGACTAAGGGGAGAAGAAGCGAACCTACCTAACTGGTGGTAGCTTGGGCTTCTTAGGCTACTGGACACCATTAGCTCCAGAGGGATCGACCGCATGGAACCGGCCATTGATGTTCGGTCCCGGAGCCGCGCCGCCGGCCCCCTTACAGAGCCAGAAGCAAGAAGTGTTCCCGAAAATCGGCGGCAGAAGACTTCAGTCTTCACCAAGGTAGCGCACAGCACTGCAGCTGTGCGCCATTGCTCCTCATGCACACCTCACACTCCGGTCACTGATGGGTGCAGGGCGCTGGGGGGGGGCGCTCTGAGCAGCAATATAAACACCTTGCCTGGCAAAATCATCACAATATATAGCCCCAGAGGCTATATATGTGATAAATACCCCTGCCAGAATCCATAAAAAAGCGGGAGAAAAGTCTGCGAAAAAGGGGCGGAGCTATCTCCCTCAGCACACTGGCGCCATTTTCTCTTCACAGTGCAGCTGGAAGACAGCTCCCCAGGCTCTCCCCTGTAGTTGTCAAGCTCAAAGGGTTAAAAAGAGAGGGGGGGCACTAAATTTAGGCGCAATATTGTTTATACAAGCAGCTATTGGGGGAAAAATCACTCCGTTATAGTGTTAATCCCTGCATTATATAACGCTCTGGTGTGTACTGGCATACTCTCTCTCTGTCTCCCCAAAGGACTTTGTGGGGTCCTGTCCTCAGTCAGAGCATTTCCTGTGTGTGTGCTGTGTGTCGGTACGGCTGTGTCGACATGTGGGATGAGGAAGGTTACGTGGAGGTGGAGCAGAGGCCGATAAATGGGATGTCGCCCCCTGTGGGGCCGACACCAGAGTGGATGGATAGGTGGAAGGTATTAACCGACAATGTCAACTCCTTACATAGAAGGCTGGATGACGTAAAACAGCTGTGGGACAGCCGGCTTCTCAGCCCGCGCCTGCCCAGGCGTCTCAAAGGCCATCAGGGGCTCAAAAAAGCGCCCGTTACCTCAGATGGCAGACACAGATGTCAACACGGAGTCTGACTCCAGTGTCGACGAGGTTGAGACATATACACAATCCACTAGGAACATCCGTTACATGATCTCGGCAATGAAAAATGTGTTACGCATTTCTGACATGAACCCAAGTACCACATAAAAGGGGTTTTATTTTTGGGGAGAAAAAGCAGCCAGTGTTTTGTTCCCCCATCAGATGAATGAATGAAGTGTGTAAAGTAGCGTGGGTTCCCCCGATAAGAAACTGGTAATTTATAAAAAGTTACTGATGGCATATCCTTTCCCGCCAGAGGATAGGTCACGTTGGGAGATATCCCTTAGGGTGGATAAGGCGCTCACACGTTTGTCAAAAAAGGTGGCACTGCCGTCTTAGGATACGGCCACCTTGAAGGAGCCTGCTGATAAAAAGCAGGAGGCTATCCTGAAGTCTGTATATACACACTCAGGTTATATACTGAGACCTGCAATTGCCTCAGCATAAATAGTGCTGCTGCAGCATGGTCTGATACCCAGTCAGATAATATTAATACTCTAAGACAGGGATAATAGTTTGCTAACATAGAGCATATTAAAGACGTCGTCTTAGATATAAAGGATGCACAGAGGGATATTTGCCGGCTGGCAACCAGAATTAATGCAATGTCCATTCTGCCAGGAGGGTATTAGAAACCCGGCAGTGGACAGGTGATGCTGCCTATAAAAGGCACATGGAGATTCTGCCTTATAAGGGTGAGGAATTGTTTGGGGATGGTCTCTGGGACCTCGTATCCACAGCAACAGCTGGGAAGAAATTTTTTTACCTCAGGTTTCCTCACAGCCTAAGAAAGCACTGTATTTTCAGGTACAGTCCTTTCGGCTTCAGAAAAGCAAGCGGGTCAAAGGCGCTTCCTTTCTGCACAGAGACAAGGGAAGAAGGAAAAAGCTGCACCAGCAGCAAGTTCCCAGGATCAAAAATCTTCCCCCGCTTCCTCTGAGTCCACCGCATGACGTTGGGGCTCCACAGGTGGAGACAGGTGCGGTAGGGGCGCGTCTCGGGAACTTCAGGGACCAGAGGGCTTGCCCACATGTGGATCCCTAGGTTCTGCAAATAGTATCACAGGGATACAGGCTGGAGTTCGAGGCGACTCCCCCTCGCCGTTACCTCACATCAGCCTTGCCTGCTGCCCTCGGAGAAAGGTAGTACTGGCGGCAATTCACAAGCTGTACTTCCAGCAGGTGAAATCAAGGTACCCCTCCTTCAACAAGGCCGGGGTTACTATTCCTAAATGTTGGTGGTACCGAAACCAGACGGTTCGGTGAGACCCATTCTAAAATTTAAAGCCTTGAACACTTATATACGAAGGTTCAAGTTCAAAATGGAATCGCTCAGGGCGATTATTGCAAGCCTGGAGAATTTCATGGTATCACTGGACATCAAGGATGCTTACCTGCATGTCCCTACTTACCCTCTTCACCAGGAGTACCTCAAAATTGTGGTACAGGATTGTCATTACCAATTCCAGACGTTGCCGTTGGTCTGTCCCCGGCACCGAGGTATTTACCAAGGTAATGGCCGAAATAATTATCCCGTACTTGGACGATCTCCTTATAAAGGCGAGGTCCAGGGAGCAGTTGTTCGGCGGAGTAGCACTATCTCGGGAAGTGCTACAACAGCACGGCTGGATTCTGAATATTCCAAAGTCGCAGCTGGTTCCTACGACGCGTCTACTGTTCCTGGGTATGGTTCTGGACACAGAACAGGATAAAAAGTGTTTCTCCCGGAGGAGAAGTCCAAGGAGTTGTCGTCTCTAGACAGAGAACTCCTAATACGTATACAGGTGTCGGTGCATCAATGCACGCGAGCCCTGGGAAGGATGGTAGCTTCTTACGAAGAAATTCCATTCGCCAGGTCCCATGCAAGGATTTTCCAGTGGGATCTGTTGGACAAGTGGTCCGGGTCGCATCTTCAGATGCATCGGCGGATAACCCTGTCTCCAAGGGCCAGGGTGTCGCTGTTGTGGTGGCTGCAGAGTGCTCATCTTCTAGGGGGCCGCAGATTCGGCATACAGGACTGGGTCCTGGTGACCACGGATGCCAGCCTTCGAGGCTGGGGGGCAGTCACACAGGGAAGAAACTTCCAAGGCTATGGAAAAGTCAGGAGACTTCCCTACACATAAATATTCTGGAACTAAGGGCCATTTACAATGCCCTAAGTCAGGCTAGACCCCTGCTTCAACACCGGCCGGTGCTGATCCAGTCAGACAACATCACGGCGGTCGCTCATGTAAACCGACAGGGCGGCACAAGAAGCAGGATGGCGATGGCAGAAGCCACAAGGATTCTCCGATGGGCGGAAAATCATGTGTTAGCACTGTCAGCAGTGTTCATTCCCGGAGTGGACAACTGAGAAGCAGACTTTCTCAGAAGACACGACCTCCACCCGGGAGAGTGGGGACTTCATCCAGAAGTTTTCCAAATGATTGTACACCGTTGGGAAAGGCCACAGGTGGACATGATGGCGTCCCGCCTCAACAAAAAGCTACAAAGATATTGCGCCAGGTCAAGGGACCCTCAGGCGATAGCTGTGGACGCTCTGGTAACACCGTGGGTGTACCAGTCGGTGTATGTGTTCCCTTCTCTTCCTCTCTTACCCAGGGTAATGAGAATAATAAGAAGGAGAGGAGTAAGAACTATACTCATTGTTCCGGGTTGGCCAAGAAGAGCTTGGTAACCAGAACTCCAAGAAATGATCTCAGAGGACCCATGGCCTCTGCCGCTCAGACAGGACCTGCTGCAGCAGGGGGCCTGTCTGTTCCAAGACGTACCGCGGCTGCGTTTGACGGCATGGCGGTTGAACGCCGGATCCTGAAGGAAAAGGGCATTCCGGAGGAAGTTATCCCTACGCTATTTAAAGCTAGGAAAGAAGTGAACGCAAACCATTATCACCGCATATGGTGGAAATATGTTGCGTGCTGTGAGGCCAGGAAGGCCCCAAAGGAGAAATTTCAGCTAGGTCGATTTCTGCACTTCCTACAGTCAGAGGTGACTATGGGCCTAAAATTGGGTTCCATGAAGGTCCAGATTTCGGCTTTATCGATTTTCTTCCAAAATAGAACTGGCTTCACTGCCTGAAGTTCGGACTTTTGTTAAGGGAGTGCTGCATAGTCAGCCCCCGTTTGTGCCTCAAGTGGCACCGTGGGATCTCAACGTGGTGTTGGATTTCCTGAAGTCGCATTGGGTTGAGCCACTTAAATCCGTGGAGCTACAATACCTCACGTGGAAAGTGGTCATGCTGTGGGCCGTGGCGTCGGCCAGGCGTGTATCAGAATTGGCGGCTTTGTCATACAAAAGCCCTAATCTGTATTTTATATGGATAAGGCGGAATTGAGGACTCGTTCCCAATTCCTTCCTAAGGTGGTATCAGTTTTTCATGTGAACCAACCTATTGTGGTGCCTGCGGCTACTTGGGACTTGGAGGATTCCAAGTTACTGGACGTAGTCAGGGCCCTGAAAAGTATATGTTTCCAGGACGGCTGGAGTCAGGAAAACTGACTCGCTATTTATCCTGTATGCACCCAACAAGCTGGGTGCTCCTGCTTCTAAGCAGACTATTGCTCGCTGGATCTGTAGCACGATTCAACTTGCACATGCTGCGGCTGGACTGCCGTACCCTAAATCTGTAAAAGCACATTCCACGAGGAAAGTTAGCTCTTCTTGGGCGGCTGCCCGAGGGGTCTCGGCTTTACAACTTTGCCGAGCTGTTACTTGGTCGGGTTCAAACATTTTTGCAACAGTCTACAAGTTTGATACCCTGGCTGAGGAGGACCTAGAGTTTGCTCATTCGGTGCTGCAGAGTCATCCGCACTCTCCCGCCCGTTTGGGAGCTTTGGTATAATCCCCATGGTCCTTACGGAGTCCCAGCATCCACTTAGGACGTCAGAGAAAATAAGATTTTACTCACCGGTAAATCTATTTCTCGTAGTCCGTAGTGGATGCTGGGCGCCCGTCCCAAGTGCGGATTGTCTGCAATACTTGTTTATAGTTATTGCCTAACTAAAGGGTTATTGTTGAGCCATCTGTTGAGAGGCTCAGTTATATTTCATACTGTTAACTGGGTATAGTATCACGAGTTATACGGTATGATTGGTGTGGCTGGTATGAGTCTTACCCGGGATTCAAAATCCTTCCTATTTGTGTCAGCTCTTCCGGGCACAGTATCCTAACTGAGGTCTGGAGGAGGGTCTTAGTGGGAGGAGCCAGTGCACACCAGGTAGTCCTAAAGCTTTCTTTAGTTGTGCCCAGTCTCCTGCGGAGCCGCTAATCCCCATGGTCCTTACGGTGTCCCAGCATCCACTACGGACTACGAGAAATAGATTTACCGGTGAGTAAAATCTTATTTTTAGATACATTGTTATTTATTTTTACAGTATGCCACGTCAGATACTATTACCACTTTATGGTTTGATCCTGGGTAAAGTTAGATTCCCCAGACAGATAACCGTGGTATTAGGATATTTCTGTAGGAATTATATGGCCAGAAATAAACCCTCTTGCTGTTGGCACTATGCCTTTTGGCACATTCCACAAACTGACATGGAAAGAAGCAAACCTACATATACAATGATCATATATACAGTGACCCAGATTCATGTTGCCATGACCTTTAAACATTGTGACATTATACTGTACAACTAAATATGCGCTGTAGGAAACCCATTTCCTTTAGTTATAATACTGTTTGAATACAGTGTGTTGTCATAGAAATGGAGAATATTCAGCAACAGCAGTTTAGCCTTATGAATATTCTAATGTTCTGATACAGGTTAACTCCTATCTACTTTGATTGTTGTGCGCGACCCCCCCTCCCCACACCCATTTACATGTGCAAAATAAAAAACCGACAGAAGCACACAACAAAAAATACCTTTTCTGTGAATCTCAGCCATCCCTTTCCTGAAGTGCTCATTTGTTAATTCATTAGTGACGTGTAAAGACTATGACTGGACTTTAATAAACTTTAATGTACTCATCCTAACCCTCTGTTCCTCGCTCACTGTCTACCCCATCTGTGTCACCCCTGTCTGTCTGCCCCTCCCCTTTTAGATTGTAAGCTCTCACGAGCAGGACCTGCTTCCCTCGTGTGCTTATACTTCTCATACTTAAACCATCTTCGACGGTACCAAACCCTGCGGTTTTCTACCACCCTGTTACTTATGTCAGTGTTGTCTGCTGATGCAGCCATGTTTATTTGCCCTGTACTTGTCCTATATTGTCTTCAACTGTAAGTCACTATTTTCCTGCTTTGATTGTTTTGTTTATGTACTATGTAATTGGGCGCTGCGGATCCCTTGTGACGCCATATAAATAAATTATAATAATTGTGTTGATACGAAGGAAAAAAAACGGAACCTGTAGTATGTTTTTAGCTTAACAGACATTTCCCACTGACCTCAAATACACAATTTCCTGGATCAATCACCTCATAGAATCCTCTTCTACTCCTAGCTCATTTACCATATAATGTGTTTTGTTTCTCTTCCTTTACTAAATCTAGTCTCCGATTGTGTGACATTTACATTTCATGCTGTATTCCTGATGTGTTACGTCCTCCTAGACAGGTATGGTGCGGTGTGACACGGCTGTTGGAACTCCAGACTACATATCACCCGAAGTTCTGAAATCTCAAGGAGGAGACGGCTACTACGGGCGGGAGTGTGATTGGTGGTCCGTGGGAGTCTTCCTGTTCGAAATGCTGGTTGGTGAGTGATTTGCATTTTTTTTTTTTTTTAGCCAACTTATTTGGAGGGATCAACAATGATACAAATATTTGATCAAAAATAGCGCACCAATAGGTTACAGCCTGTAGGACACAGACGGAACCTTCGCCAAAACTCCTATATAGAATCCCAAATACCAAGAAGTAGTGTCCCACAATGGCGCCACCTATTACAGCAAAATGTATTACACTTGTAATTTCTCCTTTAACCCTTTCAGGTTTAGTTAATGAACTCCAGCCAATTCTCTAACACTTAAAGTAGGAGAATATAATGCAATATTGTTTTTATGTGATAAAACAATTTAGAAGCACATGTTGCACTCACATTTGCAATTACAAAGCATTATTTATTTTAACATAAAACACTCACATTTAAAAAAAACAAAAAACCAGCATATCACACAAATGTTGTTAATCTCACTAACAGGACGTCACACAGGGATCCGCAACTTCAACTTCAACTCCACCAAGTTGGAATATATGGAGACACCTCTTCAGCTCCAGATGCTGTTTGGTCAGCGGCAGATAACACTCAGCGATGCGTCCAGAGAGAGTTAAATAGTGAGAATGTAAAATATATATATATATATATATATATATATATATATATACACACATACATATATATATATATATATATATATATATATATATATATTATAACTAGGTGTGATGCCCGGCACTCCCGGTCCTTATAGGTTAGATGCCTGTGTGCCCTCCACGATGGTGTAGACAATAAGACGAAATAAGACCGCTCCAGGACTTTAAAATGGTGCAATAATCAAAAAAATGTGTATAATCAAATTCACATATCCAACCAACGTTTTGGGGCCCGTAGCCCTTTTGTCAAGGTGTGAAATCCACACATATACATATATATATATATATATATATATATATATATATATATAATATATATAAATAAATAAAGAAAAAAGGAGGGTACCCTATAGCGCTAAGAGAATGAAAGAGCAGCACCTCTAGAAGAACCTCTTGTTAGCAAAGGTTCGGGAGAATGCAGCAAACAAACAGATCTGAGGGCGCTTACATGTACGGTACTGTTTCGATAATATTCGTACATCAGTTTAAAACAAAACAATTTTTAATTACATAGAATAAAATGTATTCATAAAAGTACAGAATAAAACATAGTACGTCTTTGGGATTTTACAGAGGAAGTCTTCGGATATATCCGGTTTTACATTCAGTTTTTAGTGTATTTCTTTGTTGAAGCATACGATACAGAAGTAAAACAGTAGATCGATCCAACGCGTTTCGTCCCTATCGGGACTTCATCAGGGGTACTTTATGTAAACAATAAATTAGAACAACTGAATATATGAACAGTACCAATTTCCAAATATATATGATTCTTTACAACATATACATACCAAAATGCTTAAACAATGATGTGAAGAAAATCTGATGAAATATATAAACCTCTGTTAAAACCAGGTTATCTGGATATGATACCTAATTAATGAATAATAAACTACTTTAGACTATAAAATAAAGAAGATAGAAAATAGGTGGTGGTGAGAGAAAATGAGGATACATACCAGACTAATAACTAGTATGAAAAATCTCTGCGTGATGTGGCTCCATTACGGAAAAAAGTGTCCATACACTAATATGCAGTATCTCAACGATGGTCTAAAATGATCTATATAAATGAACATAGTGGGAGGAGTTAATTATAAACTCTATAAATGTGTCTCAAAGTGAAAGTGAGGGGAAAGACTATAATACATACCGCTATGGAATGCAGATTAAGTGTCTACCACTGAACTTTAGTAGATGTAGAACAGCCTTCTGCACATATAATAATACAGGTTGAGTATCCCTTATCCAAAATACTTGGGACCAGGGGTATTTTGGATATCGGATTTTTCCGTATTTTGGAATAATTGCATACCATAATGAGATATCATGGTGATGGAACCTAAATATAAGCACAGAATGCATTTATGTTTCATATACACCTTATACACACAGCCTGAAGGTCATTTTAGACAATATTTTTTATAACTTTGTGCATTAAACAAAGTGTGTGTACATTCACACAATTCATTTATGTTTCATATACACCTTATACACACAGCCTAAAGGTCATTTAATACAATATTTTTAATAACTTTGTGTATTAAACAAAGTTTGTGTACATTGAGCCTTCAAAAAACAAAGGTTTCACTATCTCACTCTCACTCAAAAAAGTCCGTATTTCGGAATATTCCGTATTTCGGAATATTTGGATATGGGATACTCAACCTGTATAGGGATATGCCTATAAAGTAAATTAACATCATTTTAGGGATCTTTCAACTGGTGCTCAATCGAAACATTGATCCAACTTGACTGAACAGCCATTTGGGGAAGTTAATAATTTCCCAAAGCAAGATTAAATACATTACAATAGTAATACAATAGCGCATATAGTGCAAATAAAGAATAGAATGCAAGCTTATTAACAAGGTATTAATTTAGCATAAAAAATCACAGGTAATGATAGATATTAATTATAGCTATAACATAGATGTAGCATAAAATTACACAGATATTCAAAAGGGATATTAAATCAATTTTTTTAGATAAAAAATGTAAATTACTAATAACAAAAATATAGTATAGAAATAAATAGGATACTTACAAAAATAAGATGTTAAATCCAGTAATTTTATAATACAAAACATAATAAAAATAATAATAATAATAATAATAATAATAATAATAATAATAAAATATATATATATATCTATATATATATATATATATATATATATATATATCTATATATATATGTACATATATATATATATTTTTATATATATATATATATATATATATATATATACACACAGCAGCATGACGTGCGGCACTCCGGGATTGGAGAGAAACAACACTGCACAGTGTTTATACAGTGTGCAGTGTCGTTTCTTTCCAATCCCAGAGTGCTGCACGTCATGCTGCTGTACACTTCTATGTACACTTCTATTCTGTGATGGTACCCGGGTAAGCAATCTATTTAATCCAGAGTGCCGGATCACACGCTCTACATACGCCTATTGACTTGTATGTATGGTCATCATACGATAACACTAATAAGCCACAGTTTCCAACTCTTGATTTTCTCCCTATTTGGAAACCCATAGCCTTTTTGACCAATCATACTGTTGCATAGATCTTAAGCCAGCGGCACAGTCAGCCGGCTTTGATAATAGACTATTCTCCACAATACTGGTGTGCAATCATCAGGCTTTCAAGCCTGGTTTCAGAACACTGTACAGATATGTTCACATACACCTATCTTCAAATTGTGCCAAATAGCCCCATTTAGCACACCATGGACTTTGCAACCTAGTTTGTTTATTTATTTATTACCAGTTATTTATATAGAGCACACATGTTCCACAGCGCTTTACAGAGAATATATGCCCATCAGTCCGTCCCCAGTGGAGCTTACAATCTATATTCCCTATCACATGTACACACAGACACATTCACACTAGGGTTAATTTTTGTTGAGAGACAATTAACCTACCAGTATATTTTTTGTGATTGTGGGAGGAAACCGGAGTACCCGGAGGAAGCCAACGCAAGTTCGAGGAGAATATACAAACTCCACACAGTTTAGGGCCATGGTGGGAATCGAACCCGTGACCTCAGTGCTGTGAGGCAGTAATGCTAACCATTACACCATCCGTACTGCCCTACCTAGTTGCGCCAAAACACGAATCCTAAGTGCCTAGGACACCGTAAGCGCCCTATGGTAGGAAAAGAATAAGTGAATGAGGACATACAAACCTTTTATGAATAGAGAGTTACAGTTTTGATGTGGTGTTTCTTCACGTAAATATAATGTAGTTTTCTTTGTGGGTTTTTTTTATTTTTCTAAATCTTCTAGAAGAGGCTGTAGAGAGGTCATGGCCAGAGTAGGAGATTATGGGAAGGTTGCAGCCTGGTATTATGTTGCATACATGTGTTTCTGTATATATTTTACTCATTCCAGTATAATACCCCAGAATTATATTCCACTTTCCTAATATTGAGATTTCCTCTTTTTACTCTTATCTGTTATTTGATCTCTGATCACATCTCCCTGTTTTATTAAACGCTGGTCTGTTATTAAGTACAGTCCACTCTTCACAATCTGCGATCATTCAAATGAATCCGCCTTGTACAGTATACAGGAATATTCTGTGTGCTTTTATAGTAAGTGGCATTGGGTGGTGGGGTTTTTTGTTGTTGTGGTTTTTACAGAAAAACCTCTTTTTGTTAGTGATAAATTATTGCTTACCACCGCACTTGGTCAGCTGCGAGTTTGCTTGAAAATTTCATGATTTAACAATGTATTATACGTGATTTATGCTTAAGGGATAAAGTAAGGCCGCAAGCATAGGGATACGGTTAATAATACCGCCTTTCGTGATCCAGACGGTCAGGATACCAATGCCGGAATTCGGAAGGCGGCATAATGCCGGCAGTCGGAATCCCGACCGCAGCACGGAACTCCCACTCGGGCGGTAGGGCCACGCCAGGCTACCACCCAAGTGGGACTATAACCTGTGGTGAGCGGACGGAATATACCCTATGGCGAGCGGATTAGCTGCCAGGGTTCCGGCTGATGGAATGCCGCTGTCTGTATAATGAAACCTAGATATGCAACATTTCAGAGCCTGCTGATAAGTACAGGTGAGGAAATGCAGTGTACAAGGTTAGCCATTAGTACAGAAGCTTTCAGCATTTTGTGGCCTATTTATTGAGCACATTTTCTCCAGTGTAGGCACAATGGCTCAGAGGATTGGAAGCATAGGTGCAAATTTACTAAGGTGAACTTTTTTTAGAACTGGTGATGTTGCCCATAGCAACCAATCAGATTCTATCTATTATCTTCTAGAAGCAGCTAGATACTGTAAATGTTAAGTAGAATGTTGTTGGTTGCTACTGTATGAGGAACAATCAACAGTTCTAAAAAAAACCTCCCATCTTAGTAAATTTACCTCATAACATTTGACGGCATATAAGAACCACTTGGCCAATCTAGTGTGCCCCTTTTGTTACCTTTTGGTAACCGCAACACTATTTGATCCTTATTGCTTTGTAAAGATATTCTTATGTCTATGCCAAGCATGTTTCTGTGTTAGCCTCTACCACCTCTGATGGGAGGCTATTCCACCTATCCACTATCCTTTCTATGAAGTAATTTTTCCTCAAGTTTCCTCTGAACCTACCAGTTTCAGCACGTGTCCTTGTGTTCTAATACTACTTTTCCTTTGAAGAATGTTTCCTTCCTATACCTTGTTAAAACCCTTGATACAGTTGAAAGTTTATATCATGTTACCCCTTTCCCTTCTCTGCTCCAAACTATACATATTAAGATCTTTTCTCTGACGTCCTAGTGGATGCTGGGAACTCCGTAAGGACCATGGGGAATAGACGGGCTCCGCAGGAGACTGGGCACTCTAAAAGAAAGATTAGGTACTATCTGGTGTGCACTGGCTCCTCCCACTATGACCCTCCTCCAGACCTCTGTTAGATTTCTGTGCCCGGCCGAGCTGGATGCACACTAGGGGCTCTCCTGAGCTCCTAGAAAGAAAGTTTATTTTAGGTTTTTTATTTTACAGTGAGACCTGCTGGCAACAGGCTCACTGCATCGAGGGACTAAGGGGAGAAGAAGCGAACCTACCTGCTTGCAGCTAGCTTGGGCTTCTTAGGCTACTGGACACCATTAGCTCCAGAGGGATCGACCGCATGGAACTGGCCTTGGTGTTCGTTCCCGGAGCTGCGCCGCCGTCCCCCTTACAGAGCAAGAAGAGGTCCGGAAAATCGGCGGCAGAAGACATCAGTCTTCACCAAGGTAGCGCACAGCACTGCAGCTGTGCGCCATTGCTCCTCATGCACACTTCACACTCCGGTCACTGAGGGTGCAGGGCGCTGGGGGGGGGGGGGGGGGGGCGCCCTGAGCAGCAATAAAAACACCTTGGCTGGCAAATATATCACAATATATAGCCCCAGAGGCTATATATGTGATAAATACCCCTGCCAGAATCCATAAAAAAGCGGGAGAAAAGTCCGCGAAAAAGGGGCGGAGCTATCTCCCTCAGCACACTGGCGCCATTTTCTCTTCACAGTGCAGCTGGAAGACAGCTCCCCAGGCTCTCCCCTGTAGTTTGCAGGCTCAAAGGGTTAAAAAGAGAGGGGGGGCACTAAATTTAGGCGCAATATTGTATATACAAGCAGCTATTGGGAAAAATTCACTCAATATAGTGTTAATCCCTAAATTATATAGCGCTCTGGTGTGTGCTGGCATACTCTCTCTCTGTCTCCCCAAAGGGCTGTGTGGGGTCCTGTCCTCAGTCAGAGCATTCCCTGTGTGTGTGCGGTGTGTCGGTACGGCTGTGTCGACACGTTTGATGAGGAGGCTTATGTGATGGCAGAGCAGATGCCGATAAATGTGATGTCGCCCCCTGTGGGGCCGACACCAGAGTGGATGGATAGGTGGAAGGTATAAACCGACAGTGTCAACTCCTTACATAAAAGGCTGGATGACGTAACCGCTATGGGACAGCCGGCTTCTCAGCCCGCGCCTGCCCAGGCGTCTCAAAGGCCATCAAAACGCCCGCTCCCTCAGATGGCAGACACAGATGTCGACACGGAGTCTGACTCCAGTGTCGACGAGGTTGAGACATATACACAATCCACTAGGAACATCCGTTACATGATCCCGGCAATAAAAAATGTGTTACGCATTTCTGACATTAACCCAAGTACCACTAAAAAAGGGTTTTATGTTTGGGGAGAAAAAGCAGGCAGTGTTTTGTTCCCCCATCAAATGAGTGAATGAAGTGTGAAAAAGCGTGGGTTCCCCCGATAAGAAACTGGTAATTTCTAAAAAGTTACTGATGGCGTACCCTTTCCCGCCAGAGGATAAGTTACGCTGGGAGATATCCCCTAGGGTGGATAAGGCGCTCACACGTTTGTCAAAAAAGGTGGCACTGCCGTCTTAGGATACGGCCACTTTGAAGGTACCTGCTGATAAAAAGCAGGAGGCTATCCTGAAGTCTGTATTTACACACTCAGGTACTAGACTGAGACCTGCAGATAGTGCTGCTGCAGCGTGGTCTGTAACCCTGTCAAACAGGGATACTATTTTGCGAAAATATGACGTCGTCTTATATATGAGGGATGCACAGAGGGATATTTTGCCGGCTGGCATCCAGAATTGATGCAATGTCCATTCTGTCAGGAGGGTAATAGAGACCCGACACTGGACAGGTGATGCTGACTTTAAAAGGCACATAGGGCCTTATAAGGGTGAGGAATTGTTTGGGGATGGTCTCTGGGACCTCGTATCCACAGCAACAGCTGGGAAGAAATTTTTTTACCTCAGGTTTCCTCACAGCCTAAGAAAGCACTGTATTATCAGGTACAGTCCTTTCGGCTTTAGAAAAGCAAGCGGGTCAAGGGCGCTTCCTTTCTGCACAGAGACGAGGGAAGAGGGAAAAAGCTGCACCAGTCAGCCAGTTCCCAGAATCAAAATTCTTCCCCCGCTTCCTCTGAGTCCACCGCATGACGCGGGGGCTCCACAGGCGTAGCCAGGTACGGTGGGGGCCGCCTCAAAAATTTCAGCGATCAGTGGGCTCGCTCACAGGTGGATCCCTGGATCCTTCAAGTAGTATCTCAGGGGTACAAGCTGGAATTCGAGGCGTCTCCCCCCCGCCGTTTCCTCAAATCTGCCTTGCCGACAACTCCCTCAGGCAGGGAGGCTGTGCTAGAGGCAATTCACAAGCTGTATTCCCGGCAGGTGATAGTCAAGGTGCCCCTACTTCAACAAGGACGGGGTTACTATTCCACACTGTTTGTGGTACCGAAACCGGACGGTTCGGTGAGACCCATTTTAAATTTGAAATCCTTGAACACATACATAAAAAAATTCAAGTTCAAGATGGAATCGCTCAGGGCGGTTATTGCAAGCCTGGAGGAGGGGGATTACATGGTATCCCTGGACATCAAGGATGCTTACCTACATGTTCCCATTTACCATCCTCACCAGGAGTACCTCAGATGTGTGGTACAGGATTGCCATTACCAATTCCAAACACTGCCGTTTGGACTGTCCACGGCACCGAGGGTCTTTACCAAGGTAATGACAGAAATGATGATACTCCTTCGAAAAAAGGGAGTTTTAATTATCCCGTACTTGGACGATCTCCTTATAAAGGCGAGGTCCAAGGAGCAGTTGTTGGTCGGAGTAGCACTATCTCGGGAAGTGCTACAACAGCACGGATGGATTCTATACATTCCAAAGTCACAGCTGGTTCCTACCACACGCCTACTGTTCCTGGGGATGGTTCTGGACACAGAACAGAAAAAAGTGTTTCTCCCGCAGGAGAAAGCCAAGGAGCTGTCATCTCTAGTCAGAGACCTTCTGAAACCAAAACAGGTGTCGGTGCATCACTGCACACGAATCCTGGGAAAAATGGTAGCTTCTTACGAAGCAAAATTCCATTCGTCAGGTTCCATGCAAGAACCTTTCAGTGGGACCTCTTGGACAAGTGGTCGGGATCGCATCTTCAGATGCATCGGCTGATAACCCTGTCTCCAAGGACCAGGGTATCTCTACTGTGGTGGCTGCAGAGTGCTCATCTTCAAGAGGGCCGCAGATTCGGCATACAGGACTGGGTCCTGGTAACCACGGATGCCAGCCTTCGAGGCTGGGGGGCAGTCACACAGGGAAGAAATTTCCAAGGACTTTGGTCAAGTCAGGAGTCGTCCCTACACATAAATATTCTGGAACTGAGGGCCATTTACAATGCCCTAAGTCTGGCAAGGCCTCTGCTTCAAAACCAGCCGGTACTGATCCAATCAGACAACATCACGGCAGTCGCCCATGTAAACCGACAGGGCGGCACAAGAAGCAGGATGGCGATGGCAGAAGCCACAAGAATTCTCCGATGGGCGGAAAATCACGTCTTAGCACTGTCACCAGTGTTCATTCCGGGAGTGGACAACTGGGAAGCAGACTTTCTCAGCAGACACGACCTACACCCGGGAGAGTGGGGACTTCATCCAGAAGTCTTCCAACTGTTGGTAAACCGTTGGGAAAGGCCACAGGTGGACATGATGGCGTCCCGCCTAAACAAAAAACTAGATATTGCGCCAGGTCAAGGGACCCTCAGGCAATAGCTGTGGACGCTCTAGTGACACCGTGGGTGTACCAGTCGGTTTATGTATTCCCTCCTCTGCCTCTCATACCAAAGGTACTGAGAATAATAAGAAAACGAGGAGTAAGAACGATACTCGTGGTTCCGGATGGGCCAAGAAGAGCTTGGTACCCAGAACTTCAAGAAATGATATCAGAGGACCCATGGCCTCTACCGCTCAGACAGGATCTGCTACAGCAGGGGCCCTGTCTGTTCCAAGACTTACTGCGGCTGCGTTTGACGGCATGGCGGTTGAATTCCGGATCCTAAAGACAAAGGGCATTCCGGAGGAAGTCATTCCTACGCTGATAAAAGCCAGGAAAGAAGTAACCGCAAACCATTATCACCGTATTTGGCGAAAATATGTTGCGTGGTGTGAGGCCAGGAAGGCCCCAACAGAGGAATTTCAGCTGGGTCGTTTTCTGCACTTCCTACAGTCAGGAGTGACTATGGGCCTAAACTTGGGTTTCATTAAGGTCCAGATTTCGGCTCTGTCTAGTTTCTTCCAGAAAGAACTGGCTTCACTGCCTGGAGTTCAGACATTTGTAAAGGGAGTGCTACATATTCAGCCCCCTTTTGTGCCTCCTGTGGCACCTTGGGATCTCAACGTGGTGTTGAGTTTCTTAAAATCACATTGGTTTGAGCCACTTAAAACTGTGGATTTGAAATATCTCACGTGGAAAGTGGTCATGGTATTGGCCTTGGCTTCGGCCAGGCGTGTGTCAGAATTGGCGGCTTTGTCATGTAAAAGCCCTTATCTGATTTTCCATATGGATAGGGCAGAATTGAGGACTCGTCCCCAGTTTCTCCCTAAGGTGGTATCCGCTTTTCACTTGAACCAACCTATTGTAGTGCCTGCGGCTACTAGGGACTTGGAAGATTCCAAGTTACTGGACATAGTCAGGGCCTTAAAAATTTATATTTCCAGGACGGCTGGAGTCAGGAAAACTGACTCGCTTTTTATCCTGTAGGCACCCAACAAAATAGGTGCTCCTGCTTCTAAGCAGACTATTGCTCGCTGAATTTGTAGCACAATTCAGCTGGAGCATTCTGCGGCTGGATTGCCGCATCCTAAATCAGTAAAAGCCCATTCCACAAGGAAAGTGGGCTCATCTTGGGCGGCTGCCCGAGGGGTCTCGGCTTTACAACTTTGCCGAGCTGCAACTTGGTCAGGGGCAAACACGTTTGCTAAATTCTACAAATTTGATACCCTGGCTGAGGAGGACCTTGAGTTCTCTCATTCGGTGCTGCAGAGTCATCCGCACTCTCCCGCCCGTTTGGGAGCTTTGGTATAATCCCCATGGTCCTTACGGAGTTCCCAGCATCCACTAGGACGTCAGAGAAAATAAGATTTTACTCACCGGTAAATCTATTTCTCGTAGTCCGTAGTGGATTCTGGGCGCCCATCCCAAGTGCGGATTGTCTGCAATACTTGTATGTAGTTATTGCCTAACTAAGGTTATTGTTGAGCCATCTGTTGAGAGGCTCAGTTATATTTCATACTGTTAACTGGGTATAGTATCACGAGTTATACGGTGTGATTGGTGTGGCTGGTATGAGTCTTACCCGGGATTCAAAATCCTTCCTTATTGTGTCAGCTCTTCTGGGCACAGTATCCTAACTGAGGTCTGGAGGAGGGTCATAGTGGGAGGAGCCAGTGCATACCAGATAGTACCTAATCTTTCTTTTAGAGTGCCCAGTCTCCTGCGGAGCCCGTCTATTCCCCATGGTCCTTACGGAGTTCCCAGCATCCACTACGGACTACGAGAAATAGATTTACAGGTGAGTAAAATCTTATTTTAGCCTTTCTTGGTAAGTTCTGTGGTGTAGACCATGCCCCATCAAGTTCTCCTTCTTTGTACAGTCTCTAATGTATTTATGGGTTTAGTATGAAATACCTACAATCAAAATTCCGATGGTCAAAATACCGACAACAATTGACTGACGGTCAAAATACCGACCTGGTCAAAATACCGACATTTAATATGTCGACATGTCAAAAAGCCAACACGTTTTCGGTGGTTTTTGTGTATATGTTGACATAGGTCGACACAGACACCGTATAAGTGTACCTCTGCACTCGCCATGCTTCGGGCACGGTGCCTCGCTGCACTTGGCACACTATGATATTCCCCCTCCAGGTCCACTGTGATGGTAAAGTATGAAAAAGTCTGTTTCAATGAAAAACACATGTCGACTTTTTGACCTGTCGACATTTTAAATGCCGGTATTTTGACTTTGTCTGTATTTTAAATGTCGGTGTTTTGACCATCGGGATTTTGATTGTAGGTAAATTGACCTCATCCCGTATTTATATCTTTCGAAGATATGGTCTCCAGAGCTGAACACCGTATTCTTCATGAGGCCATACCAATGACTTATACAGTAGCATTATTACTTAATAATAATAATTTTATTTATATAGTGCTCTTTCTCCAATAGGAATCAAGGCGCTTAACAGATGCATAGCATAATATATTACAGAGAATAATGAATTACAGAAAAGCTTATCATAAAATACAGAAGCATGAAGATACTAAAGGGTCATTATGGCAATGCTTGAGTGAACAGGAAAGTCTTGAGACTACTTTTGAAGGATTCTATAGTTGGGGCCTCTCGCACTGTGCGGGGAAGTGAGTTCCCTAGAGTCGGAGCCACATGACTAAAAGCTCGACCCCCAGATGAATTACGGGAGATTCTAGGTACTGATAAAAGTCCTTCATCTACAGATCGCAGTAATCGAGTGGGGCAGTATGGGATCAGAAGCTGCTTCAGGTACTTGGGCCCTGGTCATGTAATGCTTTGAAACTCAGTAAGTCAATCTTGAAGATGATTTGCCATCTTACAGGCAGCCAGTGAAGGGAGTAGAGGATGGGTGTTATGTGGCTAGAACGGGGCTGGTTGGTTAACAGCCTGGCAGCTGTGTTTTGCACCAGCTGTAAGCGGTGCAATTCTTTTGCTGGGAGACCAAAGTAGAGGGCATTACAGTAGTCTAATCGAGATGATACAAATGCATGTATGACTTTTGGTAGATCATCTGAGGGAATTAAGTGCTTGATTCTGGCTATGTTCCTCAAGTGAAAGAATGAGGATTTGATTGTGGCTGATATCTGATATTTAAGTGTTAAGCTTCTTTCTTTCTGATACTGATTCCTCTCCCTATATAACCAAGCATCTGACTTGCCTTCCTCATTGCTTTGTTACATTGCTTATTTGCCTTTAAGTCCCCTGAAATAGTGAATCCTAGATCCCTTTCCATTATTGTCCCATTAATACAATATTTAGCTTTTTTGTTTTTTTTTGTTTTTGTTTTTAAACCCAAGTGGGTGATTTAGCATTTTTGGACATTAAACTGTAGTTGCCACATTTGTAACCAGGGACGTGCGGTGAGTTAAATGGCTCATTGGGCACTGGCTAGCACCAAAGCCAGATTTACATGCAATATATGAGCCAAAGGGTATATTTGGGCATTATGCACAGGTGCAGCAGTATAAACTCCTGGAAATTTTGCTCAGAGATGTGCAGAAAAGATAGGCTGCCTCACCTGCCATAGACTTTTTACTCCACAGTTTTGGCTATAAAAATGATTAGAATAATGCAAAGAAGATATTTCAACATATTCTTTGTATTTTTCATATACTTTATACAGTAAACACTCTGGCACACATCTTCATGTGTCTACCCTATTGCATACTTTTATGTCATCTGCAAAAAGGCATGCTTTCCCTTTAATACCATTGTCCCTTACAAACATATTAAAGAGCACTGGTTCAAGTACAGATCCTTAGGGTACACCACTTGTAACCTTTCCCTCCTGAGACTGCCCTCCATTTACTACAACCCACTGTTTCCTATCCTGCAACCAAGTTCTTATCCATTCAACCATCTTAGACTCCAAACCCACGCTTTTGAGTCTTTTTAGCAGTCTGCAATGTGGGACTGTCTCAAAAGCCTTACTAAAGTGTAGATATGCTACATTGATGACCTTTCCTTCATCTATTATTTTAGTCATCCAGTCAAAAAAGTCAATAAGATTTGTTTGGCATGATCTCTCCCCAATAAATCCATGCTTTTTGGGATCATGTAAATTGCTGGATTTGAGATACTCAACATTTTTTACTTTTAATATTGTGTCCATCCGTTTCCCTACTACTGATGTAAGATTCACTGGTTTCTTGCCTCTTCCTTGCTTCCACTTTTGTGCAGTGGTACTACCTGTGCTATTTTTCCAGTCCTCTGGAATTACTCCTGTAGATAGCGACTGGTTAAATAATTCTGTTTATGTGGTTACCAGCACCCCTTTAGGCTCTTTAAGTATCCTTAAATGTATCCTATGTGGCCCTGTTGATTTATCTACTTTCAGTTTTGAGAGTTCTGTTAGGGCCCTCTCCTCTGTAAGTGTACTTGTATCTACCTCATATTTTTATGAATATTCTTACAACGTAACACTTGTTCCTTTTCCCTCTCTTTCTGTAGTGAATACTAAGTAAAAATAATTATTTAGATGATCTGTCTCCTCTGACCAGTCTCACTCTCTGTTTTAAGTCTTATTATCCCTGTCTGCTTTTCTCCTTCCCCTTACATACCTGAAAAAAGTATTGCCCCCTGTACCTACTGACTGGGCCATTCTCTCCTCAACTTGTGCCTTTGCACGCTTGATCACCTTATTAGCCTCCTTCCACCTGACCATATACTCCTTTGTCCTCATTATTTTGAGTCTGCTTATATTTTCTAAGTTGCCATCTATTTTGCTTTCACACTAGTTGCTGCTTCTTTTGTAAACCACACTGGCTTCCTTTTCCTTGTTCTTTTCCTAAACCTATTGAAACAAAGGTCTGTTGCTTTTGGTATTTCACTTTTTCATTTTTCCCACCTCTCCTGCACTCCTTCCAAGTTCCTCCAATCTGCCATTGAATTGCTTACAAATTCCCTATCTCTGCAGAATAAGCCTTCTTGAAATCCAGCCCTTTTTTTTTTTTTTTTTTTTGGGTTGTTCCCAGTCATTATACTGCTTGATGGTCACTAGATCCTAAGTTTTCTCCCACATTTATGTCTGATATTCGGTCGCCATTTATGAGTATTATATCTAATATTGCATCTTTGCGTGTGGGCTCCCTCACGAATTGCATGAGGTATGTTCCCTGCGAGGAATTTGGAAAGTCACCACTTCTAGTGGAACTTGAAGAAGAGCCCTCCCAGTTAACATAAGGGAGATAAAAGTCTCCCATGATTATTACCACCTCTTTTAAAGCAATTTTAGTGATGTTCTGCAACACTTTCCTGTCCAGTATTTCCCCCTTGCCAGGTGGTTTATCGATCACTAAAGTGTGAATAATGCCCTTTTCTTCCTGTTTTATGGTCATCCAAAGGGCCTTAGTTTTTTTGTCAATATTTTGTATTAAAGTAGCGTTAATGCTCTCTTTCACATACATTGCTACCCCTCCTCCAATCTTTCCCATTCTGTCATTTTTTAAAGTGTAACACAGTATAGCCAAGTTCCAGTCATGTTTTTCATTGCACCAAGACTTAGTAATAGCCACAATATCCAAATCATCCCTGGTCACTATTGCAGTTCTGGACTTTTATCTCCCAAGCTCTTCGTATTTGCACACATAGTGCTGAGAGTTTTGTGCATCGCCTATTCTTAGCCATGTTCATCATAAATTACTAATTTCACTTAAAAATATGTTTGTTTCATTAAGATCGTTATACTGGGTACTACAACTTCTCAAACTTGTAATAGAGCTTCTGCCTGAAGTTGGCCAATAAAGGAACACACACATGCTGTCTTTCGAAAGATTGGTTGAGAACAAACTCTTTTATGCCAGTCTGCAGTTTGTTTTGGTCGTGTTGTTAAGGAATTTTAGAGTGTTTGGGTTTTTCAGACAGCAGTTCCTTTTTCAGGAATGCTTCATTACCTTTATTGTACCGAGCATGATTTTAATTAGAAAACATTTCATTTTGGAAAATTATTCTTTAGTCTCAGTACGCCATGTGGCGTGGGACGCCTGGCTCGGGTGAGTTGCCAGTTCCTGTGCAACAGTTGTATATCTGTGTGCGGCTGAATCTGTATACAAGCACAATGGCACTTGACGTGACGAAGGCTGTGGCTGTGCATTGTGGCACTTCTTATAAGCGAATCAATATTGGTTCAGCCCCAAAAATGGCTGCCTGTAATGGATATGGGGCAAAGGTGCTATTTAATCTTGAGCCGACCATAGAAATTTTATAACTACTATCAAAAATGTCTTTGCAAAACAAAAACTAATTACTAATGCTTTTGTATGCATCTTTTTGTTTTCTCCAGGGGACACTCCGTTTTATGCTGATTCCCTGGTGGGCACCTATAGTAAAATCATGGATCACAAGAATTCCTTAAACTTTCCAGAAGATGTGGAAATTTCCAAACATGCCAAGAACCTCATCTACGCCTTCTTGACAGAGAGGTAGTGTTGGGAAGGGAGAGATGCATTACTATGCTCGGCTGTGGTTGGGGTTCTTTCATGTGTGCGCGCTCAGTGTAGCGCCTTCCACCTATAAACTCTACAAGCAGTGATACTGTGCTTGTGCGTAGCCATGGAGCGCTGTGGGTGTGGTCTTTGTGTCCTATTGGCAGGCAGCTGTATTGGTGTAGGGGCACCATTTGGTGGTTATCGAGGAGGAAGAGAGGGTGCACAACAAATACCCCAGTGGAGGCTGAGGAAACGTTGCCTTGTTTTTGCCTTGTAAATGATTGCCGCTTTAAAAAACACCTGAGATCACATACGGGGAACTGCGGGAGTCTCTGCCCAGTAGCTGCTGACGGAGGGAGCTGTATGTTTTGCCGCAACGACAGTGCAGACCCGGCATGTGTGAGAGATTCAGCTGCCGCCGCAAGATGTCGTGCAGAGACATGGGGCATTCTCAGCCTGGCTATAGGTAGCTGTTTCCTTAGAAGTGAAATATTATATGAACTGAATAGAAAAATGTAAATAATAAAAATATATGAATAAGCAATGACTGATGCATATAAATGAATCTCACAGGGATCCAAATTAACTTTTCAACACTTTCATTGTTCCAAATACTGTTAAGGTGCTTTTTTCTTGGAGAGCCGCATGGTCCTTCGGTCATGTCTCTAGCTAGTCCCAATCGATGTAACTAATGGGTGTAGGTTAGTTGTCGTATATTTGGGTAGTAGAATAAATAGTCATTAAAGATTAATACTAGGATAGGATCTAAAATGAGTAATGAAAACTAAAATGATGAACAAATAAGGAGTTGAATAAAAATACAAACTAATAGTAATAATTAGTGTAGCGTTGATCAGAGTTTATCCTGAGTGATCTGTTTTGATTAACGCGTTTCACTACTAATTTATGGCTTCTTCAGAGAGTTCTTTTATAAGAATGATTAGCGAGTGTAAGTAACCATGGGCTTGTTAATATGTGAGGATTTGTTCAGGTTTTTTTTTTATTTGATTGTCTATGATTTGGGTCATACCACAGTATGGTGACGAACAGCTAGGTAGTATTTGGAGCCTGTGAATCACTGGTAACAGTTGCATTTTCAGTGTTAGATACCTCCAGAGTAAAATTACCTATGTTTACCTGCTGTTAACTGTATATTTTTGCACAACTCTGTATATTTGAAAGACCTGTATGCCTTTGGTTCTAAGCTTAGTGGACCAGGGTAGTTTTGTAGGGCAGGTTATTATTATTTTTGTACTCTGTCAGTCACCATACCTTGGTTCTTCAGATTACTCTACTTTACCTGCCTTGCTTCCGATTGCATCTACAGTACCTGAAAGTAGCTGAAAGCAGTGGAGGAGAATGTATGTGTGGTGGGAAAGGACTGGCAGCTACCTACACCTAAAGGCAGCCAGTACAAACTTCTAGAACAACTACAAAAAATGCATGGAAGCGCTACAGAACATTTTGCCAAATATACATATCACCACTAGAGAAATCATAGGTGAACATTAGCTGTGGACTGAGCGCATTTAATTCTGTTTTGTTTGATAACATAATACAGTATATTGATGTAGAGATGTATTCCTTTTTTGGAATATATACAGTTAGAGCATGTTGGGGGGCCTCCGGGTTCCGGATGATAGATTGACAGTCAATAAGGTTGAGACAAGTTTCTTTTTTTTTTTTAAAGGAGTTTTTAAAATATTTTTTTCAACTTTTCATCCTTTAACATACCCGTGGACTGGGATTGGGAATAGTAACCTTTGCCTAGAGCAGCGGTAGCAGAGCAAGACACCTTGCCTGAAGTGTGGCAAGCAAAGTGAGCCTGCGAGGATACAGGTTTCTACCAATTTGGCTTACGTATGGTTAAACATACAAATTTACACCCAAAAGAAAAATTGTCAACTTTTTTCCAAGGGCATGCCTGCCCTTGAAGCTGTTACATGTGAATGATCATAAGCTGTAATGAGAATAGGCAGTGATCTGGTAAAGGCGGATTGCTGTGGCCTGAAGGTTTTCTGTTAGCTATATGGTCGCCTAATGTATTTGTAGATTTGCAGCTCTCCATTGATGACTATTGGGAAACCCTGAGTGACGTCCGAAACCAGATTGTGGTAACTAATTTGTCAGTCATTAGACTGCTCTTACACAGATTAGATAGGAACAGAGCGAACGCAGACCGTGTCTGTACTTGTTAAAATCCTGTATATTCTATTTTCTCTTACGTCCTAGAGGATGCTGGGGTTCCATTTAGTACCATGGGGTATAGACAGGTCCCTTGGGAGCCATGGGCACTTTAAGAGTTTAATATTGTGGGATGGCTCCTCCCTCTATACCCCTCCTACCAGACTCAGTTTAGAAATGTGCCCGGAGGAGCTGGTCACAGCTAGGGGAGCTCTTAGGAATTTTTCTAGTTTTATTATTTTCTGAGTTTAGTTAGGTTCAGGCAGGCTGCTGGCAGCAGCCTACTTGCTTCGTGGGACTTAGGGTGGGGGGAGTAGGAACCAACTTTAGAAGTTAATGGGTCTCTATCTCCGCTGACAGGACACTGAGCTCCTGAGGGTGCTGATCGCAAGCCCACGAGGCGACCGCTCGCTCCCGCAGCACGGCCGCCACCCCCTAACAGAACCAGAAGAAATAGAAAGTGGTGAGTACAGCGCTGGTGGCCCGGAGAGCGGGTCGCCGGTGGGAATGGCGGCACAAAGGTGGGAGCGCAGCTCTAACAGGCTGTGCTCCGGAAGGCTCAGCAGCACACTGTGTACGGCGCTGGGAGGGGCGTCCTGGCCCAGCGCAATCACCCTACACTGGTCAGCACTGCTAACAGGGGCTAATCCTGCTGTTAGCGAAGAAATACCTCAGGCCAGTATAATACAATAAGTGCGGGAAGACGTGCCGTTACAGGGGGCGGGACTTCTCAGAGCAGATCCAGCACTTACCAGCGCCATTTTCTCCCTGCAGTTCATCAACAGAGATGTTGGCAGGGAGCGCTGCCCTCCACATAAGTAACACTGTGTTATAGATACGGTGGGAGTGTAATTCGATACTAGCTACCCTGTTAAGGTTCAGCTAGTCAGAGCGTTTTTTTATCATAATAAAAGCCTGTAAGGGCGCGTGTGGCTGGCTCCTTGTACTCTGTGACTCTCTGAAGGTATTCTGGGGGGGGGAAATTGTAGTCACATTTTCCTGTGTGTGTGTAACCCACTGTACCATATTTGGGGGACTTTGTCCTGTAATGCAGAATGTATATCTTCTCCTGAGGAGTCTATACCGTGCTCAATACTGTATAAATTCTCAGGCTTCGGTGGCAGATTTACCTGGGGTGGCCTTCATAAGGTGTACTTTCACATATATTTCTTTAAATATGTCCCATGCTGGGAAGAAGCCACAGTTTGAGATGTCTGGGGAATCAAATCCCACAGCTGTGCCTCTCACCCCAACTATGTACCCTGAAAAACGTACACTTGCCATATAATGCAACTGACACATGAGGGGTGTAACATATAGAGGCTATTAGGGATGAGGAATGTTTTATGTATGTATGTGTACACACACACACACACTCACACACACACACACACACACACACACACACATACGTGTGTGTGTATATATGTATGTGTGTGTATATGTATGTATATATATATATATATATATATATATATAAAATGCCTTCCCACTATTTAGTGCGTTAAACTCCTTTTCTCTGACGTCCTAGTGGATACTGGGGACTCCGTAAGGACCATGGGGAATAGCGGCTCCGCAGGAGACTGGGCACAAAAGTAAAGCTTTAGAACTACCTGGTGTGCACTGGCTCCTCCCCCCATGACCCTCCTCCAAGCCTCAGTTAGATTTTTGTGCCCGAACGAGAAGGGTGCACACTAGGTGGCTCTCCTGAGCTGCTTAGTGAAAAGTTTAGTTTTAGGTTTTTTATGTTCAGTGAGACCTGCTGGCAACAGGCTCACTGCATCGAGGGACTAAGGGGAGAAGAAGCGAACTCACCTGCGTGCAGAGTGGATTGGGCTTCTTAGGCTACTGGACATTAGCTCCAGAGGGACCGATCACAGGCCCAGCCATGGATAGGTCCCAGAGCCGCGCCGCCGGCCCCCTTACAGAGCCAGAAGACAGAAGAGGTCCGGAAAATCGGCGGCAGAAGACGTCCTGTCTTCAACAAGGTAGCGCACAGCACTGCAGCTGTGCGCCATTGCTCTCAGCACACTTCACACTCCGGTCACTGAGGGTGCAGGGCGCTGGGGGGGGGGGGGGCGCCCTGAGACGCAATAAAAACACCTTGGATGGCAAAAAATGCATCACATATAGCTCCTGGGCTATATGGATGAATTTAACCCCTGCCAGAATACACAGAAAAACGGGAGATAAGGCCGCCGAGAAGGGGGCGGAGCCTATCTCCTCAGCACACTGGCGCCATTTTCCCTCACAGCTCCGTTGGAGGGAAGCTCCCTGGCTCTCCCCTGCAGTCACTACACTACAGAAAGGGTTAAAAAAAGAGAGGGGGGCACTAATTACGCGCAGTATTAAAAATACAGCAGCTATAAGGGGAAAAACACATATAAGGTTATCCCTGTATATATATAGCGCTCTGGTGTGTGCTGGCAAACTCTCCCTCTGTCTCCCCAAAGGGCTAGTGGGGTCCTGTCCTCTATCAGAGCATTCCCTGTGTGTGTGCTGTGTGTCGGTACGTTTGTGTCGACATGTATGAGGAGAAAAATGATGTGGAGACGGAGCAGATTGCCTGTAATAGTGATGTCACCCCCTAGGGGGTCGACACCTGAGTGGATGAACTGTTGGAAGGAATTACGTGACAGTGTCAGCTCTGTATAAAAGACAGTGGTTGACATGAGACAGCCGGCTACTCAGCTTGTGCCTGTCCAGACGTCTCATAGGCCGTCAGGGGCTCTAAAGCGCCCGTTACCTCAGATGGCAGATATAGACGCCGACACGGATACTGACTCCAGTGTCGACGGTGAAGAGACAAATGTGACTTCCAGTAGGGCCACACGTTACATGATTGAGGCAATGAAAAATGTTTTACACATTTCTGATAATACGAGTACCACCAAAAAGGGGTATTATGTTCGGTGAGGAAAAACTACCTGTAGTTTTCCTGAATCTGAGAAATTAAATGAGGTGTGTGATGATGCGTGGGTTTCCCCCGATAACAACTGATAATTTCTAAAATGTTATTGGCATTATATCCTTTCCCGCCAGAGGTTAGGGTGCGTTGGGAAACACCCCCTAGGGTGGATAAAGCGCTCACACGCTTGTAAGAACAAGGGCTCTACCCTCTCCTGAGATGGCCGCCCTTAAGGATCCTGCTGATAGAAAGCAGGAGGGTATCCTAAAATGTATTTACACACATACTGGTGTTATACTGCGACCAGCAATCGCCTCAGCCTGGATGTGCAGTGCTGGCTTGGCGTGGTCGGATTCCCTGACTGAAAATATTGATACCCTAGATAGAGACAGTATATTATTGCCTATAGAGCATTTAAAAGATGCATTTCTATATATGCGTGATGCACAGTGGAATATTTGCCGACTGGCATCAAGTCTAAGTGCGTTGTCCATTTCTGCCAGTAGAGGGTTATGGACACGACAGTGGTCAGGTGATGCGGATTCCAAACGGCATTTGGAAGTATTGCCTTATTAAGGGGAGGAGTTATTTGGGGTCGGTCTTTCAGACCTGGTGGCCACGGCAACAGCTGGGAAATCCACGTTTGTACCCCAGGTCGCCTCTCAACATAAGAAGACGCCGTATTATCAGGCGCAGTCTTTTCGTGGGCAAGCGGGCAAAAGGTTCCTCATTTCTGCCCCGTGACAGAGGGAGAGGAAAAAAGGCTGCAGAAATCAGCCAGTTCCCAGGAACAGAAGCCCTCTCCCGCCTCTGCCAAGCCCTCAGTATGACGCTGGGGCTTTACAAGCAGAATCAGGCACGGTGGGGGCCCGTCTCAATGAATTTCAGCGCGCAGTGGGCTCACTCGCAAGTAGACCCCTGGATCCTTCAGGTGATATCTCAGGGGTACAAATTGGAATTCGAGACGTCTCCCCCTCGCCGTTTCCTAAAGTCGGCTTTACCGATGTCTCCTTCTGACAGGGAGGCAGTTTTGGAAGCCATTCACAAGCTGTATTCCCAGCAGGTGATAATCAAGGTACCCCTCCTGCAACAGGGAACGGGGTATTATTCCACACTGTTGTGGTACCGAAGCCGGACGGCTCGGTGAGACCGATTCTAAATCTAAAATCTTGAACACTTACATACGGAGGTTCAAATTCAAGATTGAGTCACTCAGAGCAGTGATTGCGAACCTGGAAGAAGGGGACTACATGATGTCTCGGGACATCAAGGATGCTTACCTTCATGTCCCAATTTACCCTTCTCACCAAGGGTACCTCAGGTTTATGGTACAGAACTGTCACTATCAGTTTCAGACGCTGCCGTATGGATGGTCCACGGCACCCCGGGTCTTTACCAAGGTAATGGCCGAAATGATGATACTCCTTCGAAGGAAGGGAATTTTAGTTATCCCTTACTTGAACGATTCCCTGATAAGGGTAAGATCCAGGGAACAGTTGGAGGTCGGTGTAGCACTATCTCAGGTAGTGTTGCGGCAGCACGATTGGATTCTCAATATTCCAAAATCGCAGCTGATTCCGACGACTTGTCGTCTGTTCCTAGGGATGATCCTGGACACAGCCCAGAAAAAGGTGTTTCTCCCGGAGGAGAAAGTCAGGGAGTTATCCGAGCTAGTCGGGAACCTCCTATAACCGAGCCAAGTCTCAGTACATCAATGAAAGGGTTCTGGGAAAAATGGTGGCTTCCTACGAAGCAATCCCATTCGGCAGATTACACGCAAGAACTTTCCAGTGGGACCTGCTGGACAAATGGTCCGGGTCGCATCTTCAGATGCATCAGCGGATAACCCTGTCACCAAGCACAAGGGTGTCTCTCCTGTGGTGGTTGCAGAGTGCTCATCTTCTAGAGGGCCGCAGATTCGACATTCAGGACTGGGTCCTGGTGACCACGGATGCCAGCCTGCGAGGCTGGGGAGCAGTCACACAGGGAAGGAATTTCCAGAGCTTATGGTCAAGCCTGGAGACATCACTTCACATAAATATCCTGAAGCTAAGGGCCATTTACAATGCTCTAAGCTCAGCAAGACCTCTGCTTCAAGGTCACCCGGAGTTGATCCATTCGGACAACATCACGGCAGTCACCCACGTAAACAGACAGGGTGACACAAGAAGCAGGAGGGCAATGGCAGAAGCTGCAAGGATTCTTCGCTGGGCGGAAAATCATGTGATAGCACTGTCAGCAAGTGGGGACTTCACCCAGAAGTCTTCCACATGTTTATAAAACTCGACAAGTATTGCACCGGGTCAAGGGACCCTGCGGCAATAGCTGTAGACGCTCTGGTAACACAGTGGGTGTACCAGTCAGTGTATGTGTTCCCTCCTCTGCCTCTCATACCCAAGGTACTGAGAATTATAAGATGGAGAGGAGTAAGCACTATATTCGGGCTCCGGATTGGCCAAGAAGGACTTGGTAACCGGAACTTCAGGAGATGCTCACGGAAGGATCCGTGGCCTCTACCTCTAAGAAGGGACCTGCTCCAGCAAGGACCCTGTCTGTTCCAAGACTTACCGCGACTGCGTTTGACGGCATGGCGGTTGAACGCCGGATCCTGAAGGAGAAAGGCATTCCGGATGAAGTCATTCCTATCCTGATCAAAGCCAGGAAAGATATAACCGCAAAACATTTTCTCTATCGTCCTAAGTGGATGCTGGGGTTCCTGAAAGGACCATGGGGAATAGCGGCTCCGCAGGAGACAGGGCACAAAAAAGTAAAGCTTTACTAGGTCAGGTGGTGTGCACTGGCTCCTCCCCCTATGACCCTCCTCCAGACTCCAGTTAGATTTTGTGCCCGAACGAGAAGGGTGCAATCTAGGTGGCTCTCCTAAAGAGCTGCTTAGAGAAAGTTTAGTTTAGGTTTTTTTCTTTACAGTGAGTCCTGCTGGCAACAGGATCACTGCAACGTGGGACTTAGGGGGAAAGTAGTAAACTCACCTGCATGCAGAGTGGATTTGCTGCTTGGCTACTGGACACCATTAGCTCCAGAGGGATCGAACACAGGCCCAGCCGTGGAGTCCGGTCCCGGAGCCGCGCCGCCGACCCCCTTGCAGATGCTGAAGCGTGAAGAGGTCCGGAAACCGGCGGCTGAAGACTCCTCAGTCTTCATAAGGTAGCGCACAGCACTGCAGCTGTGCGCCATTTTCCTCTCAGCACACTTCACTGGGCAGTCACTGAGGGTGCAGAGCGCTGGGGGGGGGCGCTCTGAGAGGCAAAATATAAACCTTATACAAGGCTAAAAATACCTCACATATAGCCCATAGGGGCTATATGGAGATATTTAACCCCTGCCTGACTGGAAAAATAGCGGGAGAAGAACCCGCCGAAAAAGGGGCGGGGCCTATCTCCTCAGCACACGGCGCCATTTTCTGTCACAGCTCCGCTGGTCAGAACGGCTCCCAGGTCTCTCCCCTGCACTGCACTACAGAAACAGGGTAAAACAGAGAGGGGGGGCACATTAATGGCTATATATATATATATTAAAGCAGCTATAAGGGAGCACTTAATATAAGGATATCCCTTGTATATATAGCGCTTTGTGGTGTGTGCTGGCAGACTCTCCCTCTGTCTCCCCAAAAGGGCTAGTGGGTCCTGTCTTCATTAGAGCATTCCCTGTGAGTTTGCGGTGTGTGTCGGTACGTGGTGTCGACATGTATGAGGACGATATTGGTGTGGAGGCGGAGCAATTGCCAAATATGCAGATGTCACCCCCCAGGGGGTCGACACCAGAATGGATGCCTTTATTTGTGGAATTACGTGATGGTTTATCTTCCCTTAAACAGTCAGTTGAGGACATGAGGCGGCCGGACAATCAATTAATGCCTGTCCAGGCGCCTCAAACACCGTCAGGGGCTGTAAAACGCCCTTTGCCTCAGTCGGTCGACACAGACCCAGACACGGGCACTGATTCCAGTGACGACGGTAGAAATTCAAACGTATTTTCCAGTAGGGCCACACGTTATATGATTTTGGCAATGAAGGAGACGTTACATTTAGCTGATACTACAGATACCGTAAAACAGGGTATTATGTATGGTGTGAAAAAACTACAAACAGTTTTTCCTGAATCAGAAGAATTAAATGACGTGTGTGATGAAGCGTGGGTTGCTCCTGATAAAAAGTTGATAATTTCAAAAAAGTTATTGGCATTATACCCTTTCCCGCCAGAGGTTAGGGCGCGCTGGGAAACACCCCCTAAGGTGGACAAGGCGCTCACACGCTTATCCAAACAAGTGGCGTTACCCTCTCCTGAGACGGCCGCACTTAAGGATCCATCAGATAGAAAGATGGAAGTTATTCAAAAGAATATATACACACATGCAGGTGTTATACTACGACCAGCTATAGCAACTGCCTGGATGTGCAGTGCTGGAGTAGTTTGGTCAGAATCCCTGATTGAAAATATTGATACCCTAGATAGGGACAATGTTTTACTGTCGTTAGAACAAATAAAGGATGCATTTATCTATATGCGTGATGCACAGAGGGATATTTGCACACTGGCATCTCGGGTGAGTGCTATGTCCATTTCAGCCAGAAGAGCCTTATGGACACGACAGTGGACAGGCGATGCGGATTCAAAACGTCACATGGAGGTTTTGCCGTATAAAGGGGAGGAGTTATTTGGAGTTGGTCTATCAGACTTGGTGGCCACGGCTACTGCCGGGAAATCCACTTTTTTACCTCAAGTCACTCCCCAACAGAGAAAGGCACCGACCTTTCAACCGCAGCCTTTTCGCTCCTACAAAAATAAGAGAGCAAAGGGCTTGTCGTACCTGCCACGAGGCAGAGGAAGAGGGAAGAGACACCAACAGGCAGCTCCTTCCCAGGAACAGAAGCCCTCCCCGGCTCCTGCAAAAACCTCAGCATGACGCTGGGGCCTCTCAAGCGGACTCGGGGACAGTGGGGGGCCGTCTCAAAAATTACAGCGCGCAGTGGGCTCACTCGCAGGTAGACCCCTGGATCCTGCAGATAATATCTCAGGGGTACAGGTTGGAATTAGAGACGGATCCTCCTCATCGTTTCCTGAAGTCTGCCTTACCAACCGTCTCTTCCGAAAGGGAGAGGGTGTTGGAAGCCATTCACAAGCTGTACGCTCAGCAGGTGATAGTCAAAGTACCCCTATTACAACAAGGAAAGGGGTATTATTCCACTCTATTTGTGGTACCGAAGCCGGATGGCTCGGTAAGGTCTATTCTAAATCTGAAGTCCTTGAACCTCTACATAAAAAAGTTCAAGTTCAAGATGGAGTCACTCAGAGCAGTGATAGCGAACCTGGAAGAAGGGGACTTTATGGTATCCTTGGACATCAAGGATGCGTATCTACACGTTCCGATTTACCCCGCACACCAGGGGTACCTCAGGTTCATTGTTCAAAACTGTCACTATCAGTTTCAGACGCTGCCGTTCGGATTGTCCACGGCGCCTCGGGTCTTTACCAAGGTAATGGCCGAGATGATGATTCTTCTTCGAAGAAAAGGCGTATTAGTTATCCCATACTTGGACGATCTCCTAATAAGGGCAAGGTCCAGAGAACAGCTGGAGACAGCTTTAGCACTATCTCAACAACACGGGTGGATTCTGAATATTCCAAAATCCCATTTAATCCCGACAACTCGTCTGCTGTTCCTAGGAATGATTCTGGACACGGTTCAGAAAAAGGTTTTCCTTCCAGAGGAAAAAGCCAAGGAGTTATCCGATCTGGTCAGGAACCTCCTAAAACCAGGAAAAGTGTCAGTACATCAATGCACAAGAGTCCTGGGAAAAATGGTGGCTTCTTACGAAGCAATTCCATTCGGCAGATTCCATGCAAGAATATTCCAAAGGGATCTGTTGGACAAATGGTCAGGGTCGCATCTGCAGATGCACCTGCGAATAACCCTGTCACCAAAGACAAGGGTGTCACTTCTGTGGTGGTTGCAGAAGGCTCACCTATTAGAAGGCCGCAGATTCGGCATTCAGGATTGGATCCTGGTGACCACGGACGCCAGCCTGAGAGGCTGGGGAGCAGTCACACAAGGAAGAAACTTCCAGGGAGTATGGACGAGTCTGGAAAAGTCTCTTCACATAAACATTCTGGAACTAAGAGCAATCTACAATGCTCTAAGCCAGGCGGAACTTCTCCTGCAAGGAAAGCCGGTGTTGATTCAGTCGGACAACATCACGGCGGTCGCCCATGTAAACAGGCAGGGCGGCACAAGAAGCAGGAGTGCAATGGCAGAAGCTGCCAAGATTCTTCGCTGGGCGGAGAATCACGTGATAGCACTGTCAGCAGTGTTCATCCCGGGCGTGGACAACTGGGAAGCAGACTTCCTCAGCAGACACGATCTTCATCCGGGAGAGTGGGGTCTACATCCAGAAGTCTTCAACATGTTAATAGACCGTTGGGAAAGACCAATTGTAGACATGATGGCGTCTCGCCTCAACAAGAAACTGGACAAATATTGCGCCAGGTCAAGAGATCCACAGGCAATAGCTGTGGACGCACTGGTAACTCCTTGGGTGTACCAGTCAGTGTATGTGTTTCCTCCTCTGCCGCTCATACCAAAGGTATTGAAGATCATACGGCAAAGAAGAGTAAGAACAATACTAGTGGTTCCGGATTGGCCGAGAAGGACTTGGTATCCGGAACTTCAAGAGATGCTCACGGACGAACCGTGGCCTCTACCTCTGAGAAGGGACCTGCTACAGCAGGGTCCCTGTCTTTTTCAAGACTTACCGCGGCTGCGTTTGACGGCATGGCGGTTGAACGCCAGATCCTAAAAGGGAAAGGCATTCCAGAAGAAGTCATTCCTACCTTGATTAAGGCACGGAAGGAAGTCACCGTGAAACATTATCACCGCATTTGGCGAAAATATGTAGCGTGGTGCGAGGATCGGAGGGTTCCGACGGAGGAATTCCAACTGGGTCGTTTCCTACATTTCCTGCAATCAGGATTATCTATGGGTCTCAAATTGGGATCCATTAAGGTTCAAATTTCGGCCCTGTCAATATTCTTCCAAAAAGAATTGGCCTCTGTCCCTGAGGTCCAGACTTTTGTCAAGGGAGTACTGCATATACAGCCTCCTGTGGTGCCTCCGGTGGCACCGTGGGATCTAAATGTAGTTTTAGATTTCCTCAAATCCCATTGGTTTGAACCATTGAAAAAGGTGGATTTGAAATATCTCACATTGAAAGTGACTATGTTACTAGCCCTGGCCTCTGCCAGGAGAGTATCTGAATTGGCGGCTTTATCTTATAAAAGTCCTTATCTAATCTTCCATTCGGATAGGGCAGAACTGCGGACTCGTCCGCATTTTCTCCCTAAAGTGGTATCAGCATTTCATCTGAACCAACCTATTGTGGTGCCTGCGGCCACTAGCGACTTGGAGGACTCCAAGTTGTTGGACGTTGTCAGAGCCTTAAAAATATACATTGCAAGGACGGCTGGAGTCAGAAAATCTGACTCGCTGTTTATATTGTATGCACCCAACAAGTTGGGCGCACCTGCTTCTAAGCAGTCGATTGCTCGTTGGATTTGTAACACAATTCAACTTGCACATTCTGTGGCAGGCCTGCCACAGCCTAAAACTGTAAAAGCCCACTCCACAAGGAAGGTGGGCTCATCTTGGGCGGCTGCCCGAGGGGTCTCGGCATTACAACTCTGCCGAGCAGCTACGTGGTCGGGGGAGAACACGTTTGTAAAATTTTACAAATTTGATACCCTGGCAAAGGAGGACCTGGAGTTCTCTCATTCGGTGCTGCAGAGTCATCCGCACTCTCCCGCCCGTTTGGGAGCTTTGGTATAATCCCCATGGTCCTTTCAGGAACCCCAGCATCCACTTAGGACGATAGAGAAAATAAGAATTTACTTACCGATAATTCTATTTCTCGGAGTCCGTAGTGGATGCTGGGCGCCCATCCCAAGTGCGGATTATCTGCAATACTTGTACATAGTTATTGTTAACTAATTCGGGTTATTGTTAAGGAGCCATCTTTAAGAGGCCCTTTCTGTTGTCATACTGTTAACTGGGTTTAGATCACAAGTTGTACGGTGTGATTGGTGTGGCTGGTATGAGTCTTACCCGGGATTCAAAATGCCTCCCTTATTGTGTATGCTCGTCCGGGCACAGTACCTAACTGGAGTCTGGAGGAGGGTCATAGGGGGAGGAGCCAGTGCACACCACCTGACCTAGTAAAGCTTTACTTTTTTGTGCCCTGTCTCCTGCGGAGCCGCTATTCCCCATGGTCCTTTCAGGAACCCCAGCATCCACTACGGACTCCGAGAAATAGAATTATCGGTAAGTAAATTCTTATTATCACCGCATTTGGCGAAAATATGTTGCGTGGTGCGAGGCCAGTAAGGCCCCGACGGAGGAACAACTAGGTTGATTCCTACATTTCCTGCAAACAGGAGTGTCTATGGGCCTGAAATGGGGGTCCATTAAGGTTCAAATTTCGGCCCTGTCAATTTTCTTCCAAAAAGAGCTAGCTTCAGTCCCTGAAGTTCAGACGTTTGTGAAAGGGGTACTGTATATACAGCCTCCTTTTGTGCCTCCAGTGGCACCTTGGGATCTAAATGTAGTTTTTGGGTTCCAAAAGTCACATTGGTTTGAACCACTTAAATATGTGGAGTTAAAATATCTCACATGGAAAGTGGTCATGCTGTTGGCCCTGGCCTGGGCCAGGTGCGTGTCAGAATTGGCGGCTTTATCCTGTAAAAGCCCTCATCTGATTTTCCATTCGGACAGGGCGGAATTGAGGACTTGTCCTCAGTTTCTCCCTAAGGTGGTTTTCAGCGTTTCACCTGAATCAACCTATTGTGGTGCCTGCGGCTACTAGGGACTTGGAGGACTCCAAGTTGCTAGACGTTGTCAAGGCCCTGGAAATATAGGTTTCCAGGACGGCTGGAGTCAGAAAATCTGACTCGTTGTTTATTCTGTATGCACCCAACAAGCTGGGTGCTCCTGCTTCTAAGCAGACTATTGCTCGTTGGATTTGTAGTACAATTCAGCTTGCACATTCTGTGGCAGGCCTGCCACAGACAAAATCTGTAAAAGCCCATTCCACAACGAAGGTGGGCTCATCTTGGGCGGCTGCCCGAGGGGTCTCGGCTTTACAACTTTGCCGAGCAGCTACTTGGTCAGGAGCAAATACGTTTGTAAAATTCTACAAATTTGATACCCTGGCTGAGGAGGACCTGGAGTTCTCTCATTTGGTGCTGCAGAGTCATCTGCACTCTCCCGCCCGTTTGGGAGCTTTGGTATAATCCCCATGGTCCTTACGGAGTCCCCAGCATCCACTAGGACGTCAGAGAAAATAAGAATTTACTTACCGATAATTCTATTTCTCGTAGTCCGTAGTGGATGCTGGGCGCCCATCCCAAGTGCGGATTGTCTGCAATACTGGTACATAGTTATTGTTACCAAAAAAATCGGGTTATTGCTGTAGTGAGCCATCTTTTCTAGAGGCTCCTCTGTTATCATGCTGTTAACTGGGTTTAGATCACAAGTTATACGGTGTGATTGGTGTGGCTGGTATGAGTCTTACCCGGGATTCAAAATCCTTCCTTATTGTGTACACTCGTCCGGGCACAGTATCCTAACTGAGGCTTGGAGGAGGGTCATGGGGGGAGGAGCCAGTGCACACCAGGTAGTTCTAAAGCTTTACTTTTGTGCCCAGTCTCCTGCGGAGCCGCTATTCCCCATGGTCCTTACGGAGTCCCCAGCATCCACTACGGACTACGAGAAATAGAATTATCGGTAAGTAAATTCTTATTATTTGGGAAAACCTGAATACACCCAGAGATATAATCCACATCCCTAAAAGAGTGTCTAAATTGTCAAAGAAGGTTGTGTTACCTGTCCCTGGTACAACCTCCATAAAGCATTAGATTGATCGCAGATTGAGACTACTCTCTAATACTGCGCACTGCTACAGGTGTCGCTCAGAGACCCTCGCTTGCATAGATCTTTGGGGCTATAGTTACGTGGTCAGGCTCCTTACTTGATGATTTAGATTCTATGTATACTGTAGGAGTGACATTTGCTTGTTTCTATGTCACTTACATGATTCTACAGGCCATGAAGGAGATTGGCCTGCGTCACGTGGGGGCCACTTCTCTGGCAGTTTAGATGAGCAGGGGAAGGTGGCTACACCAATGGACTGCAGATACAGAATCCAAGAAAGGTATGGTGGGTCCGCCATTCACAGGTGATCCCCTGTTGGGACGCACTGGATACGTGAATGTCCATGGCAACTGCGGGTAAGTCGACATATCTTCCTTCCGCAGCTGCACAGACCAGGAAATTATATCCTAGACCTACACTGGAATCCCTTCGAACCGCAAGGTGTAAACATGAGTACGAAGATTCCTTCACTTCCTTTAGAGGACGTTGGGGAAAATCCAGAAAACCTGCACCGCCAGGTTCCCAGGGACGGATTTCGGATTCTGCCTTCTCAAACCCTTCGGTTTGTGGGTGGACCTCACTGCCTGGGGATCCGTCAGGTGGGAGCGCTAAAGAGATTTCAGTTAAACATCTGGGCGATAACCTGCCTAGACCCCTGGAAACGGTTAGGTTGCCCAGGGGTGCAGACTGGAGTTTCTGTCCGAGAAGCTAGTAATAATCTGTGAGGCGGCAGTACCAGAAAGTACACTACTACTGGAAGCTATTCAAACATTTGCTAAACAAATGTCATTGTTCCAGTTCCACCTCACCTACAACACAAGGGTTATTACTCAAACCTGTGTGTGGTACCGAAACCGGACGGTTTGGTATGGCCGATATTAGACCTTCAAACATTGATCCCTACTTGAGGTAATTCAAATTCAAGATGGAGTCTCTGAGAGCGGTGATCTCAGGTCTTTCGGAGCGGGAATTCCTAGTATCCCTGGATATCAAGGATGCGTACCTTCACGTTCCGATCTGGCCGCTTCACCAGGCTTATCTAAGATTTGAGCTGCTGGACTGTCACTATCAGTTCCAGGCACTGCCATCTGGCTTCTCCACAGCGCCGAGGGGTGTTCCCCTCGGTATGACAGAGATGATGCTACTCCTCCGCAGACAGGGAGTGAACATAATTCCATATCTGGACGATCTGCTGCTAAAAGCATCTTCCAGGGAGAGGCTGTTAGAGTATTGCTCTCTCAAGCTTTACATTACGAAAGATTCCATGCACGGTTCTTCTAACTGGCTCTCCTGGACAAATGTTCGGGATCACATCTTCACATGCACCAGCGGATACGCCTGTCGCCGAATGCCAGAAATTCACTCCTCTGGTGGCTGCAAACTTCTCACCTACTCGAGGGCCGTAGGTTCGGGATTCAGAATTGGATTCTTCTAACCACGAATAGAAGTCTCAGAGGTTGGGGAGCAGTCACCCAAGGGGAGGACTTCCAAGGAAAGTGGTCAAGTCAGAAAGCTCTCTTTCCGGTAAACATTCTGGAACTAAGGGCCATATACAACGGCCTTCTACAAGTGGCACATCTTGATCAAGTCATTCAAGTTCAGTTGGGCAACGTCAGGTCGGTGCCCTACATAAACAGGCAAGGCGGAACGAAGAGCAGAGTTGCAATGTCAGAGGTAACGAGAATCCTCCTCTGGGCAGAAAGACACGCGCTAGCACTGTCGGCAGTCTTCATTCCGGTAGTGGACAACTGGGAAGCAGACTTGCTCAGCAGACGCGATCTCCATCCAGGAGATTGGGGCCTCTATCCGGAGGTATTCGCAGAGGTAACAAGCCGATGGGGTTTACCTCAGATAGACATGATGGCCTCTCGCCTCAACAAGAAGCTTCGGTGGTACTGTTCCAGGTCAAGAGACCCACAGGCAGTGACAGTGGACGCCCTGGTAACTCTGTGGGTGTCCCAGTCAGTGTGTGTGTTCCCTCCACTTCCACTCATCCCAAGGATTCTCAAACTAATAAAAAAGAACAAGAGTTCAGGTGATCCTCTTTGCTCCGGACTGACCAAGAAGGGCTTCTGGGATTACTCTTGAAGGATCCGAGGCTTCTTCCTCTTCGCGAGGACCTTCTTCAACAGGGGGGCGTTCGCTTAGCAAGACTTACCACAGCTATGTTTGACGGCATGGAGGTTGAACGCCAGATCTTAGCTCGGAAAGGCATTCCGAAAAAAGGTAATTCCTACATGCTAGGAAGGGAGTAACGTCAAAACATTACCATCGGATTTGGTAGAGTATGTGTCTTTGTGTGAATCCAAGAAGTTTCCTACGGTGGAGTTTCATCTAGGACGTTTCTCCTCTTTCTGCAAACAGGTGTGGATGTGGACCTACGCTTGGGCTCCATAAAAGTCCAGATTTCGGCCTTGTTCATTTTCTTCCAGAAACAATTGGCTGCCCTCCTTGAGGTTCAGACATTCTTGAAAGGAGTTCTGTACATCCAACCACCCTTTGTGCCTCCTACAGCACCTTGGGATCTTCATGTGGAGTTGCAGTCCCTGACATTGGATTGGTTTGAACCTTTGCAGGAGGTGGACGTAAAGTTTCTTACTTGGAAGGCTGTTACAGGGGGCATTGTCGCACAAGAGCCCTTACTTGATTTTCCATGAGGATAGAGCTGAACTCAGAACGCGTCAGCGATTTCTTCCAAAGGTTGTGTCCGCTTTTCATATCAACCGACCTATTGTGTTGCCAGTAGCTACTGACACCTTGATTACTCAAAGTCCTTGGATGTCGTGAGGGCTTTGAAAATAAGTGTGAAGAGAACTTCTCATCACAGAAAGTCGGACGCTCTGTTTGTCCGCTCTGTTTGTCCTTTATGATCCCAACAAGGTTGGGTGTCCTGCTTGTAAGCAGACAATTCTCGCTGGATCAGGTTTTCCATCCAGCATGCTTATTCTACAGCAGGCTTGCCGTGTACAAAATCTGTTAAGGCCCACTCTACACGTAAAGTGGGTTCTTCCTGGGTGGCTGCCCGGGGTGTCTCGGCTCTTCAGCTTTGCCGAGTGGCTACTTGGTCTGGGTCGAACACGTTTGCTAAGTTTTACAAGTTCGATACTTTGGCCGGTGAGGACCTAAAGTTTGGTCAATCTGTTCTGCAGGAACCTCAGCACTCTTCCTCCCGTACTGGAAGCTTTGGTACATCCCCATGGTACTAAATGGAACCCCAGCATCCTCTAGGACGTAAGAGAAAATTAGGATTTTAATTACCTACCGATAAATCCTTTTCTCTTAGTCCGTAGAGGATGCTGGGCGCCCGCCCAGTGCTTCGTTTTCCTGCATTCTTGCTTAGTTAAGAATTGGTTCAGCTGTTGCTGTTCCTATTTCATGCTGGTTAGTTGCATGCTGGTTAACATGGTTTCTCCGTGTTGCATGCTGGTTGGCATGGTTTCTCCATGTTGCATGCTGGTTGGCATGGTTTCTCCATGTTGCATGCTGGTCAGCATGGTTTTTCATTTCGGTGTGAGCTGGTGTGATTCTCACGGCTATATGTGTATTTCCTTCTCTCGAAGTATGTCCGTCTCCTCGGGCTGAGTCTGGTAGGAGGAGCATAGAGGGAGGAGCCAGCCCACACCATTAAACTCTTAAAGTTCCCAAGGGAC
>NC_086447.1:125917173-126012173 GCF_028390025.1 Pseudophryne corroboree
TGGCACAGGCTCCCCTCACAGACAAGAGTGCATTTCCTGAGCATTTTACATTATTTGACCAGTTATGAAGGAAGTTGAATCAATTATATTTTTTAATACCATATTTGTTTATTGCAAGGAACAAGAAATGTATAAAAAAATCTTTTGATATTGTAGCTGCATAGACTAAAGTTAGAAGCTGAAAACACTTAAATTGGAATTGAATTATTCATTTCAAATCCCAGGCCATCCCCCAGACAGGATATATGCTATCTATACTCTCCAAGGAATCTACTACAAAGGCCTCACACACTGAGATTTTCACACCTACTGTAAACAATTAGGAATTGGACTCTAATGCTATGGCATGATTGCTACTTTCCTGTGTTCAATTGGCCACTCACTGTAGTCTGTAAACAGATCTTTATTAATATGGGGTAATATGCTCTTTATTGTACAGCTCCTTTATGGAGAATGATTTTTAGCTTGTGTTTTGCTGTGTGGCTGCTAACATTACAATAAACTATAGTCAGATGGAGAGAGAAAGTGAGACAGTCATGTGAGAGAGATAAAGTCTAGGAGAAAGAAAATTAGAGGGTGGTAGACAATGAGAGACAGAGTTAGGGGAGTGCAATAGAGTCAGGAGGAGAGAGCGACAAAGTCATGGGACAGAGACACAGAGAGATAGTTTAGGGGAAAGAGATAGAGTCAAGAAGAGAGCAATAGAGTTAGAGGGAGAAAGACAAAGTTTGATAGAGAGACAAAGTGAGAGAGTCATGTGAGATAGATAGTCAGAGGGAGAGAGATAAAGTCTAGGATAAAGAAAATTAGAGGGTGGTAGACACTGAGAGACAGTCAGGGGGAGAGCGATAGAGTCGGGAGGAGTGAGCGACAAATTCAGGGGTCAGAGACACAGAGAGATAGTTAAAGGGAGAGAGATAGAGTCAAGGAGAGAGAGAGTGATGGAGTTAGAGGGAGAGAGACAAAGTTTGACGGAGAGACAAAGTGAGACAGAGTCATGTGAGAGAGATTGTCAGAGGGAGAGAGATAAAGTCTAGGAGAAAGAAAATCAAAGGGTGGGAGACACTGAGAGACAGAGTTAGGGGAAGAGCGAAAGAGTTAGGAGGAGGGAGTGACAAATTCAGGGGACAGAGACATAGAGAGATAGTTAAGGGGAGAGAGATAGAGTCAAGGAGAGAGAGAGTGATAGAGTAATAGGGAGAGAGACAAAGTTTGATGGAGATAAAGAGTCATATGAGAAATAGTCAGGGAGAGAGAGATAAAGTCTAGAAGAAAGTAAATCAGAGGGTGGGAGACACTGAGAGACAGAGTCTGGGGGAGAGCGATAGAGTCAGGAGGAGATAGCGACAAATTCAGGGGACAGAGACACAGATAGTTAAGGGGAGAGAGATAGAGTAAAGGAGGGAGAGAGATAGAGTAAAGGAGAGAGAGTGATAGAGTTAGAGGGAGAGATATAGTCAGATGGAGAGAGACACTGAGACAGAGTCATGTGAGAGAGACAGAGTCAGAGGGAAGGCGATAAAGTCTAGGAGAAAGAAAATCAGAGGGTGGGAGACACAGAGACAGAGTTAGGGGGAGAGCGATAGAGTCAGCAGTAGAGAGTGACAAAGTCAGGGGACAGACACAGAGAGATAATTAAGGGGAGAGAGATAGAGTTAGAGGGAGAGAGAAAGTCAGATGGAGAGAGAAAGTGAAACAGAGTCATGTGAGAGAGATAGAGTCAGGGGAGAGAGATAAAGTCTACTTGAAAGACAAAATCAGAGGTTGGGAGGTACAGAGACAGAGTCAGGGGGAGAGCGATAGAGTCAGGAGGAGAGAGCGACAAAGTAATGGGACAGAGAGACAGTAAAGAGGAGAGAGATAGAGTCAAGGAGAGAGAGAGTTAGATGGAGAGAGACAAAGTGAGACAGAGTCATGTGAGAGAGATAAAGTCAGAGGGAGAGAGATAAAGTCTAGGAAAAAGAAAATTAGAAGGTGGTAGACACTGAGAGACAGAGTCAGGGGCAGAGCGATAGAGTCAGGAGGAGAGATCAAAAAAATTCAGGGGACAGAGATAGTTAAAGGGAGAGAGATAGAGTCAAGGAAAGAGAGCGACAGAGTTAGAGGGAGAGAGACAAAGTTTGATGGAGAGACAAAGTGAGATAGTCATGTGAGAGAGATAGTCAGAGGGAGAGAGATAAAGTCTAGGAGAAAGAAAATCAAAGGGTGAGAGACAGAGTCAGGGGGAGAGCGATAAAGTTAGGAGAAGAGAGTGACAAATTCAGGGGACAGAGACATAGAGAGAAAGTTAAGGGGAGAGAGAGAGAGTCAAGGAGAGATAGTGATAGAGTTATAGGGAGAGAGACAAACTTTGATGGAGATAGTCGGGGAGAGAGATAAAGTCTAGGAGAAAGAAAATGAGAGGGTGGGAGACACTGAGAGACAGAGTCAGGGGGAGAGCAATAGAGTCAGGAGGAGATAGCAACAAATTCAGGGGACAGAGACACAGAGATAGTGAAGGGGAGAGATAGATTAAAGGAGAGAGAGCGATAGAGTTAGAGGGAGAGAGACAGTCAGATGGCGAGAGACACTGAGACAGTCATGTGAGAGAGAGTCATGGGGAAGGAGATAAAGTCTAGGAGAAAGAAAATCAGAGGGTGGGAGACACAGAGACAGCAGATCGCAAGGAGATTGACAGGAAGAGGGCATTTGTGGGTGGCAACTGAACATTTTCTGGGAGTGTTTGGAAAAACGCAGGCATGTCCAAGCTTTTGCAGGGCAGGTGTCTGACGTCAATTCCGGACACGAACAGCCTAAAGTGATTGCCCCGAATTTACGTCAGACACCCACCCTGCAAATGCATGGACACACCTGCGTTTTACCAAACACTCCCAGAAAACGTTCCGTTGACATCCACAAATGTTTTCTTCCAGTCAATCTCCTTGCAATTGTCTGTGCGAATGGATTCTTCATTAAATCCATTGCTCAGCAACGATCCACTTTGTACCCGTGCAACGCGCCTGCGTATTGCGGTGCACACGCACGCGCAGTTATGACCTGATCGCAGCGCAGCGAAAAAACCTAGCGTGCGATCAGGTCTGCATGACCCCCATGGTTTTGCCCATCTGCTAACAAAATTGCGGCTATGGGGGGGGTCATTCTAAGTTGATCGTAGCCCTGCAAAATTTTGCAAGGCTACGATCAGGAACTGAGACATGCATGGGGATGCCCAGCACAGGGCTAGTCCGCCCCGCAGGTCAATTCCGCCCCCCTTTCCCCCGCAGAAGTACAAAAGCATTGCACAGCGGCAATGCTTTTGTACTTCAGGAGTAGCTCCCGGCCAGCGCAGCTTTAGCGTGCTGGCCGGGAGCTAATCATCGCTACACGCCCCGCAGCGGCTGGTCAGCAGCAGCGTTCGGGTCAGAATGACCCCCATGAACCATATGTGCAGGCCAATTTATCCATCATGCACACGGGAATATCAGCTGTAGCAGCTAATTGTGAAGTATTAATATTTTTCCAATACATCTCTCATACTAACTTCCAACATGTACCTGGCTCAATGTTGCCTATATGTTTGAAAAAATCTTTTCCCTTATGATTGATAATGTGCTGATGAAGAGTTCATACAAACTCCACACAGAGATTCGATATGGAAATTATGATACTAACTAAAAGGCACTATTGATACTTGTCATTTTTTGCAATTGTTTGGTGGTTAAGGTGTGAGTAGAGAGAATTTTTGGTATTTCAATACCGCATATATTTCACTGGGATCCGGTCTGAAGATCGGCAGTGTCTGCCATACAAGTGGGTGCTGCATCTGTCTGCCACAAATCGGTCCAGTGCTGAGGCTGTGTTGCCATAATAAGTAACCGGGTGCTCTGTCTGCCATACAAGTGGGTGCTGTGCCTGTCTGCCACAAATCAGTCCAGTGCTTGGGCTGTGCTGCCATAATAAGTAACCGGGTGCTCTGTCTGCCATACAAGTGGGTGCTGTGCCTGTCTGCCACAAATCAGTCCAGTGCTTGGGCTGTGCTCCATAATAAGTCACTGGGTGCTCTGCCTGCCATACAAGTAGGTGAAGAAACATGAGACTCATCAGCCATAAGGCTGCAGCCTGGATGGCTGAGTCCTGGGGCTGGGGGGGGCGCAGCAGCGGCACAATAGATGCTTAGGATCTACCTACTACTGGAAGCTGCAGATTCCATGCAGACAGCATGGAAGACGGCCCTTCTAGGAGACAGATGCCAGGGGTATTACTAGACCAGAGGTTCTCAAACTCGGTCCTCAGGACCCCACACGGTGCATGTTTTGCAGGTAACCCAGCAGGTGCACAGGTGTATTAATTACTCACCGACACATTTTACAAAGTCCACAGGTGGAGCTAATTATTTCACTTGTGATTCTGTGAGGAGACCTGCAAAACATGCACCGTGTGGGGTACTGAGGACCGAGTTTGAGAACCTGTGTACTAGACCATTACCCAGCGCTACCCAGAATGAGCATGTAACCTCCTGGTACTAAGCATGTAACCCCTATGGCAACAAGCATATGTAACCCCTGGCAACGAGCATGTAACCCCTGGCAACGAGCAAGTGACCGGGTCCGACTTCCGGTCATCAGAATCACAGATGCCGGTGGCTTCTCCTCCCACCTCTAGCCACCAACAGCACCGTGGGCAGCAACATGGACATCCATATGTGCAGGGCAATTTATCCATCAGGCACACGGGAGTATCAGCAGCGGCAGCTAATTGTGAAGTATTAATATATCTCCAATACATGTGGGAGTGCCAGTAGTGTCTTCGGTGCAGAGGTGCAGGTGGTGTAATCAGTGCAGGAGTGCTGGCAGTATCCCCAGCGCAGGGGTGCCAGCAGTGTCAGCAGTCAGGGGTGCCGGCAGTGTGGGAGTGCCGGAAGTGTCCTCGGTGCAGAAGTGCTGGCAGTGTCGGCAGTGTAGGAGGTGTCCTCAGTGCAGGAGTGCTGGCAGTATCCCCAGTGCAGTTGTGCCGGCAGTGTCCTCAGTGCAGGAGTGTCGACAGTGTGGGAGTGCCAGAAGTGTCCTCGGTGCAGGGGTGTCGGCAGTGCCGGCAGTATGCTCAGTGCAGGGGTGCCGGTGACTTACTTACCTGCTGCAATGTTTTCAACCTGTTCGGTCCTAGCTCTGACGTCAAACACTCGCCCTGGACACACTTGCGTTTCTCTCACCATGCCTGCGTTTTTCTTACCACTCCCCGAAAACGGCTGCAAACGGTGAGTTGCCCAGGAACGCCTGTCAATCTTCGTGCGATTGGTGCTGCGATCGCTTTTTTCGGTCCCAGCGTCGTTGCCCTGCGATGGCCATGCGTGCACATAGCAGCCGCCGCACATGCGCAGCACGGACCCGATTGCAGCTGTGCGAACGACGACATGCTGCGATCGAGTCGTAATGACCCCCTAAGTCCAGACCTACTTAGAAACTGCACAACATTTTTTACCATAGCAGGCCTGCACAAGCGATTGCAGCTTTGCTATGGGAAAAAACCAACCCTCATAGGTGGAGATTAGATGATTGCACGGGCTGCAAAAAGCAGCTTCGTGCGATCAACTCGTAATGAGGCCCTTTATTTGGAAATATTTTATCATTGCAAAATCTTATATGTTCTTTTACTCTCTAGCACTAAGGTTTTTCTTAACTTATTATTTAATTTCACTTTAGACTTCATTCACCTCTGTGCTATGAGCAACATATAGTAACATCCCCCAGCCAGGATAAAATCTGTACCCCCCAAGGAGTCTACTTCAAAGGCCTCTCACACTGTGATTTTCACACCTACACAATTAGCAATTACACTCTAAAGCTGGCCATACATCACAACGACCTGATTACAGTGTCTATTTAACAGCAATGTTGGTGGAAAGCTACGTTACGTGATGCACTGGACACCCAGTGGTGAAACTATGAATTGTCATGAATTGTCACAGCACAACATGATGGCCCAACAACAAAAGGAATTCATGTCATGCCAAATTTACTGCCATGGCACTCTTTTCAGAAAGGTAATAGTGGACACATCTGTATAATGCTATATATAAGAGATATGAGCAATACGGAATCATCTATTAGAATGCATATAGGTGATGAATGGCTAGTTGGGTCATTTTGTGTGATAACATCGTTGACAGTGATGCGCTCACTTGTATAATTGAATGCATTTTATTTTACTGTTATTTATTTGGATATTTGATGCCTTGATGAACTCCTGTTATAATGATTTTTATGTAGAAGCATAGTACTTACTATTTTGAATTATCTGTGCACTAGAGAGATGTCGTTGTTGCATTTTTTGTTATGCTGAAATTCATTTGAATGTAATTTGCATGGGCCAATTAGAACACTGATGTGTGTATTTAAACAACGCCTTTGTGACTTCAGACCAAGCCCACTGACGAAGTCGAATGACGAAACGCGTATGGGCGTGGTCTGACGTTTGGATTTTGAACTGAGAATGCTGGTTTGCACAGTGGGGTAAATCTTATGCTGGTTATACGAGCAGTGGTTTGACCGCCTTTTATGGTACGAGTTCACACTTGTCACCGATTTGGATTTTTAAATAAAATTGCTGTACTCTTTTAATGCACTATTGGCGCTCCCTGCTTCTTCAATTTCTTGGCATATATATATATATATGTGTGTATAGCGTGCTCTACCTGGCGCATAGTGTATAACGTGCTCTACCTGGTGCAATGTGTATAACATGTAACATGCTCTACCTGGTGCAATGTGTATAATGTGCTTTACCTAATGCAATGTGTATAATGTGCTTTACCTGGTCCAATGTGTATAATGTGCTCTGCCTGGCGCAAAGTGTATAATATGCTTTACCTGGTGCAATGTGTATAATGTGCTCTGCCTAGCGCAAAGTGTATACCGTGCTCTGCCTGGTGCAAAGTGTAGGCGTGCTCTATCTTGCGCAATATGTATAACATGCTCTACCTGTCAGTGTGTTAGGAGGTTCTACCTGGTGCAATCTGTATAAGCGGCACTACTGTGTGATGTAATGTGAATTGGCACTAATATATGGCCACGCTCCTTCCCCACAAAGCCATGCCCCTAAAATTTTGCTGCGCGCCATTCATGCCTTCAATCAGTCTTTCTGAGCAGTAATCCCTCCCACTTGACAGACTCCACCCCCCCAACAGACTCTAACCCCCACCATTAGGGCTGCTTCCATACATTTCCCGGGCTGGTTTTCAATCCCAATCCCCCCCTGTATATTCTCATAGTGTTTTCAATGCAATAGATAATTGTAGGTTTGCCATTTACATTCCAAGGTGTCATAAAACGTGTCATGCCCACTTGTTCTGCCCCATCTGTTTTGCCTGGGGTGCCCAACCTAATTTTATCATTAGATGAGATCTCTTTTCATAGTACCTAATTTATGATCCCTAGCTTGGCCTATACTGGACGGGTGGTCTTCTGTTTGCCGGTGGCTGGGCTCCGGACGACCAGCATACCGACATCTTTTCTCCCTCTTGGGGGACCACAACCCCCCTGGAGGGAGAATAGATAGCGCGGCGCGCCACAGTGCCTGCAAGGGCCTCATTTGCGCTCGTTCAGCTGTCGGTATGCCAGCGGTCGGGATTCCGGCGCCGGTATGCTGGTCACCGGGAGCCCGGCCGCCGGCATACCATACTACACCCTACTGGACAATAGACAAACTAGTTTTATGATTGCCAGAGGTGTTCTGAAGCTTGATTTTAATCTAACTGTAAGCACACCTGTGTCCAGTGTCCAAGTGACCAAGAGAGCTCTCAGTCACATACCTAACTTCATTTATGACTTGAGCAGTATAAACCTGTTCCCTACACAATGTAGTCTTACAGTAACACAAATACTGTATATCCATCTAAAAACATGCTACTAAATTCTCTAAACATATACAGTAACTAATATGTTCAAACCTATTTCATATCTATTTCTTATGATAAAATGTATGGGCTAGATGCATCATCGCTTAGAAAGTGATAAAACGGAGAGTGATAAAGTACCAGCCAATCAGGTCCCAACTTTCATGTCACAGGCTGTGTTTGAAAAATGGCAGTTAGGAGCTGATTGGCTGGTACTTTTTCACTCTCCTTTTTATCACTTTCCAAGCGATGATGCATCTGGCCCTATATATACTATACTATTAACCATGGTTAAAATCACCTTTTATTATTAATGATATTTTCATTCAGACATATTTCTTTAATCTCAATATTCCTAATTTATATTTTATGCAAACAGTTACCTATCTGGCAGTAAGAGGTAGATGTGGGCGTGTCTGCATCTTGTGGCGGTCGCCTGTCTGCGACTATACAAATAACCCTAGAAAGCCCTTCTCTGGTGCACATACTGTTGTAGTATGACAAGGACTGAGACACCCACTTTGAGCGTTTGTAAATACCGTAATTCCACCTGGTGGCGGGACTAATGAGCTGTGGGCCCTGGAGCAACAATATGCTTTGGTCCCCCAAACCCTGGACCTCAATCCCAAAATTAGGGACTCTCTGTGAGCTCCCAGAAAGGGGTGAAGTCTTGTGGGGAAGAGGTGGCACACAGGGTATCAATATTATTCATATACAATGCAAAATACTCTCCAATCAAATCAGGATAATTCTGATTTGCTTGAAGACTGTTTTGCATTGTAGATTAATAATGCTGATATCCTGTTTGGTGTGTTATGTGTATGTGTAGGAATGAGTCAGATGTCACAGAATTAGTGTGAATGGGGTAGGCTGAGATTCTGAAGAGACTTTACTTACAGTGCATTGCTAAAGTATTCACCCCCCTTGGATTTTTACCTATTTTGTTACATTAGAACCTGTAATTCGGGGGTGGCCAAACAGTCGATCGCGATCGTCTGGTCGATCGCGGACATGCGACCAGTCGATCGCGATCCACCGCACATCCACGCGAGGAGAGCGCAGCGCGCGCTTCTCCTGCCTGCCGCCTTGCCCCTCAGTCTGGTCTCTGGCGGTGACGGCGGAGTGTATAGCTCAAATCAGGCGCCGGTTCGTTAGCCAATGAGAGCTCGCGGACCGGCGCCTGATTTGAGATATACACGCTGCCGTCACCGCCGGAGACCAGACTGAGAGGCAGGGCGGCAGGCAGGAGAAGCGCGCGCTGCGCTCTCTACACAGCGGTGAGTAGCACTGTCGGGGCATATGTGGCACTGTGGGGGCATATCTGGCACTGTAGGGGCATGGCACTGTGGGGGCATATCTGTATCTGGCACTGTGAGGGCAAATCTAGCACTGTGGGGTCATATCTGTATCTTGACTGTGGGTGCATATGTGGCATTGTGGGGGCATATGTGGCACTGTGAGGGGATATGTGGCACTGTGGGGGCATATGTGGCACTGTGGGGTCATATGTGGCACTGTGGGGGCATATCTGTATCTGGCACTGTGGGGGCATATCTTGCACTGTGGGGGCAAATCTAGCACTGTGGGCACATGGCACTGTGGGGGCATATCTGTATCTGGCACTGTGGGGGCATATCTAGCACTGTGGGCACATGGCACTGTGGCGGCATATCTGGCACTGTGGGGCATATCTGGCACTGTGGGCACATGGCACTGTGGGGTCATATCTGTATCTGGCACTGTGGGGGCATATCTGGCACTGTGGGCACATGGCACTGGGGGTCATATGTGGCACTGTGGGGGCATATCTGGCACTGTGAGCACATGGCACTGTGGGGGCATATCTGTATCTGGCACTGTGGGGTCATATCTGTATCTGGCACTGTGGGGGCATATCTGGCACTGTGGGGGCAAATCTAGCACTGTGGGCACATGGCACTGTGGGGGCATATCTGTATCTGGCACTGTGGGGGCATATCTAGCACTGTGGGCACATGGCACTGTGGTGGCATATCTGTATCTGGCACTGTGGGGTCATATCTGGCACTGTGGGGGCATATCTGGCACTGTGGGCACATGGCACTGTGGGGTCATATCTGTATCTGGCACTGTGGGGGCAAATCTAGCACTGTGGGCACATGGCACTGTGGGGGCATATCTGTATCTGGCACTGTGGGCACATGGCACTGTGGGGGCATATCTGTATCTGGCACTGTGGGGTCATATCTGGCACTGTGGGGGCATATCTGGCACTGTGGGCACATGGCACTGTGGGGTCATATCTGTATCTGGCACTGTGGGGGCATATCTGGCACTGTGGGCGCATAGCACTGTTGGGGCATATCTGTATCTGGCACTGTGGGGGCAAATCTAGCACTGTGGGCACAAGGCACTGTGTGGTCATATCTGTATCTGGACTGTGGGGGCATATGCGGCACTGTGGGGGCATATGTGGCACTGTGGGGTCATATGTGGCACTATGGGGGCATGGCACTGTGTGGGCATATCTGTATCTGGCACTGTGGGGACATATCTGGCACTGCGGGGGCAAATCTAGCACTGTGGGCACATGGCACTGTGGGAGCATAGCTGTATCTGGCACTGTGGGGGCATATCTAGCACCGTGGGCACATGGCACTGTGGGGGCATATCTGTATCTGGCACTGTGGGGTCATATCTGGCACTGTGGGGGCATATCTGGCACTGTGGGCACATGGCACTGTGGGGTCATATCTGTATCGGGCACTGTGGGGGCAAATCTGGCACTGTGGGGGCATATCTGTATCTGGCACTGTGGGGGCAAATTTAGCACTGTGGGCACATGGCACTGTGGGGTCATATCTATATCTGGACTGTGGGGGGGCATATGTGGCACTGTGGGGGCATATCTGGCACTGTGGGGGCATATGTGGCACTGTGGGGTCATATGTGGCACTATGGGGTCATGGCATTGTGTGGGCATATCTGTATCTGGCACTGTGGGGGCATATCTGGCACTGTGGGGGCAAATCTAGCACTGTGGGTACATGGCACTGTGGGGGCATATCTGTATCTGGCACTGTGGGGGCATATCTAGCACTGTGGGCACATGGCACTGTGGGGGCATATCTGTATCTGGCACTGTGGGGTCATATCTGGCACTGTGGGGGCATATCTGGCACTGTGGGGTCATATCTGTATCTGGCACTGTGGGGGCATATCTAGCACTGTGGGCACATGGCACTGTGGGGGCATATGTGTATCTGGCGCTGTGGGGGCATATCTGTATCTGGCACTGTGGGGTCATATCTGGCACTGTGGGGGCATATCTGGCACTGTGGGGTCATATCTGTATCTGGCAATGTGGGGGCATATCTGGCACTGTGGGCACATGGCACTGTGGGGGCATATGTGTATATGGCGCTGTGGGGGCATATCTGTATCTGACACTGTGGGGGCATATCTGTATCTGGCACTGTGGGGTCATATCTGGCACTGTGGGGGCATATCTGGCACTGTGGGGGCATATCTGTATCTGGCACTGTGGGGGCATATCTGGCACTGTGGGGGCATATCTGGCACTGTGGGCACATGGCACTGTGGGGGCATATGTGTATCTGGCGCTGTGGGGGCATATCTGTATCTGGCACTGTGGGGGCATATCTATATCTGGCACTGTGGGGTCATATCTGTATCTGGCACTGTGGGGGCATATCTGGCAATGTGGGGGCATATGTGTATCTGGTGCTGTGGGGGCATATATGGCACTGTGGGGGCATATCTGGCACTGTGGGGGCATATGTATATCTGGCGCTGTGGGGGCATATCTAGCACTGTGGGGTCATATCTGGCACTGTGGGGGCATATCTGGCACTGTGGGCACATGGCACTGTGGGGGCATATGTGTATCTGGCACTGTGGGGGCATATGTGTTTGAGGTTTTTACCTGTGGGGGCCAATGTGTTATTTCGTGCGAGACAGTCATTACACTCTGTGCAGCAAGGCTACGTTCCTTTTTTTGTAATACCAAGCCCACTTTTTATACCACGCCCACTTTTTTGTTATACCACGCCCCTATTTTTGGGTGTGCGCCGCAGGCGCGCTCTATTATCCCATTAGGTAGATCACAAAAGCTTTTCAGCTTTCAAAGTAGATCGCAGACTCCAAAAGTCTGGCCACCCCTGCTGTAATTTTTTTTTTTTTATCTGAATTTTATGTGATGGATATGCACAAACAGTCTAAGGGGAACATTTACTAAGCAGTGATAAGAGCGGAGAAGTGAGCCAGTGGAGAAATTTCCCCATCAACCAATCAGCATCTCTGTATCATTTTATAGTATGCAAATTATAGATGTTACTTCAGTGCTGATTGGTTGCCATGGGCAACTTCTCCACTGGCTCACTTCTCCGCTCTTATCACTGCTTAGTAAATGTACCCCTAAATTGGTTAAGTGAAATGAGAAAAATGTATATATAACAAATAATTTTTATAAATAAAAATTTGAAAATTGGCATGTCCATATGTATCCACCCCCTTTGCTATGAAGCCCCTCAAAAGGTCTGGTGCAACCAATTACCTTTAGAAGTCACATAATTAGTGAAATGAAGTACACCTGTGTGCAATCTAAGTGTCACATGATCTGTCAGTATAAACACACCTTTTCTGAAAGGCCCCAGAGGCTGCAACACCACTAAGCAAGAGGCATCACACCATGAAGACCAAGGAGCTCTCCAAACACAAGTCAGGGACAAAGTTGTTGAGAAGTACAAGTCAGGGTTGGGTTATAAAAAAATATCCAAATCTTTAATGATCCCCCGGAGCACCATCAAATCCATCATCTTCAAATGGAAAGAACATGGTACCACAACAAACCTGCCAAGAGAGGGCCGGCCACCAAAACTACCGCCACCCCCCCATACTTTTTCTACTGCATACCTTTCCCCTGCAGTAGCAATGCGGTCCCGATATAATGGGCCCTTTTGGTTTTTCCTGCCTGTCCTTTCCTCTTTTTTCCCTAGTTTGTCCCCCCCCCCCCCCCCCCCAATTTGGGATGTCAGCTGTTTTTGCTTTTTCTATATTTTAAATGGTACGAATACATTCATTGAATGTTAAAGGGTTGAACTCCCCCAATAAACGCAGGCTAGCCATGACCACTTTTCATAAACACAGAACTGACATAGTTGCCTTGCAGGAAACGCATTTTTCGTCAGCAGGTCCCCCGGCTCTGAGAGACCGGAGATACCCAGTTGGCTTTTTTGCAAATGGCCCCTTCAAGCGCAATGGAGTGGCTGTTCTTCTTCGGAGCTCTGTTTCGTTTGAACTGCTGTCCCAGATAGCTGACAAGAATGGCCGTTTTCTCATTCTAGTTGGAAAATTGGATTATAAGATGGTTACGATTGTATCTCTCTACGCTCCCAATTCTAACCAAGTCCCCTTCCTTAGAAAAGTTTGCTCGACTATTGCGAGGGTTCGTCAGGGTGCCCTGCTTATGTTGGGCGACTATAATTTAGTGCTTGATCCTAAATTAGATAGATCTCCTCGGTCTTCTTCCCAGATGTCTGCGGCTCCGGCTGGCCCGTCACTAGCCTTCCGTAATTTGCTGGCAGAATATGACCTGTATGACTTGTGGAGAGTTCAGAACCCAACTTCGAGAGATTATACGTATTTCTCTCCAGTGCACAATTCCTACTCTCGCATAGATCTTATTCTTTGCGATAAGTGGACTTTGCAGCAGACAGCACAGGTGGATGTTCTGCCTATTTCCTGGTCCGATCATGCTCCTCTCCTATGGTCTTGGAATATTTGCCACCAATTTACCCCCTCTCGGCCGTGGCGCCTATCTGCCCACCTGTTGTCGGACCCTATATTTAAAAAAGCGATTGATGATTGCATCTCCCTCTATATGGAAACTAATTCCCCCTCAGATACTTCTGTCCCAACTTTCTGGTGTGCCCTTAAGGCAGTTGTGCGAGGCACTGCGATCCAAGCCGGTGCTAGACTCAAACGACAAGCTATCCAACAACAACAAGACTTGGAATCTAAACTTAAGGAGGTTGAAGATGGGAATAAGCTCCACCCCTCTAGGGCCCTAGGTAGGGAATTAAAGGATATCCGAGGCCAACTCCAGAAACTCCTTATGAGACGGACCCAGTTTGCTTTAAATAGGTTGAGACAGAAATTTTACCTGACAGGTAATAGACCGGGGAAAATGCTGGCTCGCAAGCTCCGTGCTCTCCAGGCTCGTAATAGGATTAGACATCTGATTTCTCCTCAGGGTGGTAAAGTGTCCAATCCATATGACATAGCGAATCAGTTCGCTAGATATTATACCAAGCTGTACAACCTTTCTTCTGATCCCCTTACTTTTCAACCCACTCCTGATTCTATACAATCCTTCCTAGCCGACGTCAAACTCCCCTCCCTTTCTGCGGAACAGCTCGAGACACTAAATGCCCCGTGGACCCCCTCCGAGGTAATTCAAGTAATGAAATCACTCCCGCATAATAAAGCCCCCGGTCCAGATGGCTTCATAAATTAAGTTTCTCTCTGTGATCAACTATCGCCCACCCTGACCTCCTTGTATAATTCAATCTCCTCTCTTGGTGTTTTCCCACAGAAATGCTGGAGGCTCAGATTATTACTATACCCAAGCCAGGTAAAAACCCAGCGCATTGTCAAAATTATAGGCCCATTGCACTATTGAACGGTGATATTTAAATTTTTGCCAAACTTGTCGCTTTCCGTTTAAATGTCTTTCTGCCATCTCTCATTGCCTACGACCAAGTTGGGTTTGTGCCTGGTAAACAGGCATCTGACAATACCCGTAGGGTTTTTGACTTGATTGATATCGTTCCCTCTGACACTGACCTTCTCCTGCTCTCTTTAGATGCAGAGAAGGCGTTTGATAGACTGAACTGGCAATTTATGTCCTCGGTTCTAGACAAGTTTGGTTTTAGTGGCCATATTCTTTCTTCGGTTTTATCTCTATATAGCTCCCCCTCTGCATGGGTATTTAGTAATGGTTTCCTCTCCGATACATTTCCTATTACGAATGGAACCCGACAGGGTTGCCCTCTATCAACCTTAATATTTACGTTGGGCATAGAACCCCTTGCTGAGAAGATTAGGATGTCTGGGGGCTTCCCGGGGGTGACTATTGGCACTACTACTCACAAGTTGTGCCTCTTTGCGGACGATGTCCTTCTGTTTGTCATGGACCCGCTAACCTCCCTTCCTTGTTTGCATGCTATCTTGGGACAGTATAGTGAAGCTTCCTTTTATAAAATTAATACAACAAAGACAGATGCTCTCCCCATTAATATCCCAGCTCCCATAGTGTCCACCCTTCAATCACACTATCCATATAACTGGCGTTCGGCTTCAATTCAGTATTTGGGGATCCAAATTTCACCTTCTACGGCCTCTATTTTTGATGTTAACTTACCTCCACTCATTAATAGTTTTTTAGACCTGACTAAGTCCTGGCTATCTTATGATATTTCGTGGATTGGCCGCCTAGCAGCCTTCAAAATGACTCTCTTACCTAAACTCATGTACTTATACCGAACCATACCTTTTCTTTTCCCTCAAACGTACCTTGATAGATGTCGTGCTATAATTCTACGCTATGTCTGGAAGGCACGGCCACCCCGATTGGCTCGGTCCAAAATGATTCTCCATCGTAGAAAGGGAGGGCTAGATATGCCCGACCTGGTCCTTTACCAGGAGGCATGTGTGCTGGCCCAGTTTAATTAAATACTGGTTGAGTGGGGCGCCTGTAGTGGGATGGGTATCTCTTGAACGTACTGTGAGTTTGGACCTTCCCTTAGAAGACCTTTTTAAGATACACCCAAGCTCTAGACCCCGCTTATTGTCCCTCCTCCCCGCCACTAGAACATCTTTACAAATCTGGGATAAATTGGTGACTCGCCTGCCTGGGCATCAATTTCCATATTCTACTATCTCACTACGAGCCATAGCTAAATTAATCCCTAATTTAAATCTCTCTACCTGGTTTGTTTGTGGTTTAACTGTCTTGGGGGACCTTATGGATGGTAATGTTATGCTATCGTTTTCTCAACTCCAGTCTCGATATAATCGCCCCAGTGGAGAATTATTGCATTATTTCCAAATTCACCACTGGTACAAAGGTTTGCCTAGACAGGTGGCTCCCCCGAACCCGTTATCCCAGGTTGTCTTAACACGTGTATCTCTGTGTGACTCTAGAGGGGACATCTCATTTTGGTACAGGACGCTTATCAGCTTGCTTACTACTACTAAGTCTAATGCGCAGCTGAAATGGGAACAGGACTTGGATCTTCCCCTATCTAAAGCCTAATGGGAACAAATTTTTATTTCTTCTTACCGAATGTCCAAGTGCTTGAATCACACGGAGATGCATATCAAACTCCTTAATAGACTATATTTAACACCGGAGAGGCTACACTCATTCTGGCAGTCTTGTTCCAAATATTGCTGGTGTAACTGTGGGGAAATAGGCCATATTTTCCATATTTTCTGGTCCTGTCCTTCCCTTCGACATTTCTGGAGTGAGATATTTGCTTTGATTAATTCGGTCTTACACCTGTCCCTCACCCCCTCTCCGGCCATGGCCCTGCTCCACATTTTTCCTGCTGAGATACCACCTTATCAGAGATATCTGGTGGGCCATATTTGTATAGCTGCCAGGGCTGCATTGGCCCAAAGTTGGAAACAAGCTTCTCCCCCTCCACTATCACTAGTCACCAACAAAATTCAATTCCATTTTACTATGGAAACTGAGTTCATGCCTTACTCTTCTGCGGCCTCCTCCCCAATGGTGAAATGGAGAGCATGGCATGACTACGTCACTGCTGGAGGGGGTGTTTCGCCTTCCCCCTAACTGACTCAGCTTATACTTCCGCTCTGTGCACCGGCTGTACCTTACTAGCCCTGTGTCTATTATTGATTATCTGTTTATTGATATGTTTTCATGTTTGACCCGTGTTTATCTGTATCTTTTTCCAAGATGACTTTGTATTTTTCCTATTGTATCTATATTGGATTGTTATATTTAACTTCTGAAAATTTTGATATTTGCATGTTTACATCCCGTTCCCTTGGTTCTTTGTACCCCCCCCCCCCCCCTTCCTTCTTTCTTTCTGTAACCCTTCCCCTTGCAAAAAGAAAACTTGTTTTCAATAAAAACTATTGATGAAAAAAAATAAAAATAAGAAGGCACGTTTTGAGTTTGCCAAAAGGCATGTGGACGACTCCCCAAACGTATGGAGGAAGGTGTTCTTGTCAGATGAGACTAAAATTGAACTTTTCGGCCACCAAGGAAAACGCAATGTCTGGCACAAACCCAACACATCCCATCACCCCAAGAACACCATCCCCACAGTTAAACATCATCGTGGCAGCATCATGCTGTGGGGATGTTTTTCAGCAGCAGGGACTGGTAAACTGTTTCAAGTTGAGGGAAAGATGGATGGTGCTAAATACAGGGATATTCTTGAGCAAAACCTTTTGCCTGTGATTTGAGACTGGGGGGTATATTTACTAAAATTCTTATTTTTCTGAATTAGGTTAAAGTTCAAACACGAATGACATTGAATGTGTGAATTTGCAACTTTTTGAATTTTGTACGCCTCATTTACTATGCTGCATTTTAGTTTTTTCCGATGTCGATGTCATTCGTATTTTCGGCCAGTGTTTTACGGGAGTGAATAGTAAAACACTGCCGAAATTAACACAATGAATCTTGGCCGTCTCTGTGAGATCCGTGCAGGGCTTCATTGTGCACCTTTAAAAGAAAAATTAAAGTATTAAAAATTAAGAAAAAATTTGCATGGGGTTCCCCCTCCTAAGCATAACCAGCCTCGGGCTCTTTGAGCCGGTCCTGGTTGTAAAAATATGGGGGGAAAATTGACAGGGGTTCCCCCATATTTTAACAACCAGCACCGGGCTCTGCGCCTGGTCCTGGTGCAAAAAATACGGAGGACAAAAAGCGTAGGGGTCCCCCGTATTTTTTGAACCAGTACCGGGCTCCGCTAGTCAGAGAGATAATGCCACAGCCGGGGGACACTTTTATCTTGGTCCCTGCGGCCCTGGCATTAAATCACTAACTAGTCACCCCTGGCCAGGGTACCCTGGAGGAGTGGGAACCCCTTAAATCAAGGGGTTCCCCCCCTCCAGCCACCCAAGGGCCAGGGGTGAAGCCCGAGGCTGTCCCCCCATCCAAGGGCGGCAGATGGGGGGCTGATAGCCATAGTGTTAAAAAAAAGAATTTTGTTTTTTGTAGCAGTACTACAAGTCCCAGCAAGCCTCCCCCGCAAGCTGGTACTTGGAGAACCACAAGTACCAGCATGCGGGGGGGAAACGGGCCCGCTGGTACCTGTAGTTCTACTACAAAAAAATACCCCAAAAAAAACAATACACAGACACCGTGAAAGTATAACTTTATTACATACATGCACACTTACATTCATGGGTGGTCTTCAGTATGCCGACTGACGGGATCCCGGCGCACATTATACTGGTGCCGGAATCCCGACAGCCGGCATACCGACACTTATTCTCCCTCGTGGGGGTCCACGACCCCCTGGAGTGAGAATAAAATAGCGTGGCTCGCGTAGCGCGCCACCGTGCCCGCAAGGGGCTCATTTGCGCTCGCCACACTGTTGGTAAGCCGGCGGTCGGGCTCCCGGCGCCGGTATGCTTGTCGCCGGGAGCCCGACCACCGACATACCATAGTGAACCCACATTCATACATACTTACCTATGTTGACACGAAGAGTCGGTCCCCTTCTCCACATAGAATCCCGGGGTACCTGTAAATAAAATTATACTTACAAAAATCCTATGTAGATCGGTCCTCTTCTTATAAATTATAATCCAGGGACTTGGCAAAACAATAAAACGCATTACCCGAACCACGCACTGAAAGGGGATCCATGTTTACACATGGATCCCCTTTCCCTGACTGCCGGGACCCCCCGTGACTCCTGTCAAAGAGGGTCCCTTCAGCCAATCAGGGAGCGCCACGTCATGGCACTCTCCTGATTGGCTGTGCGCTCCTGAGCTGTCAGGCAGGCAGCGCATGGCAGAAATACAATGTAGCGCATAGGCGCTACATTGTATCCAATGGTGGGAACATTGCAGTCAGCGGTAGACCACAAGAGTGACCTCACATAACCTCGCGGCCTACCCGGCTGAAGAATACCTACTGTTCACCAGAAGGACCTGGTTGCGGTAACTTTGATTGTGCAGCCGCATTCACAGGGTGATACACAGAAATGGCGGCTGCAGCACAAAGCGCCCCCTTGATACACAGAAGCAGCGTACATCGCTCCCTACCCCCTGCAGTATCCAGACTACAGCCGGCCGACAGGAGGAGAGTAGGAAAAAGATACCCATCTTGGACAGGTAAGCGCCGGAGCGGTGCTGCTGGGCGGTGATGCGGGCGGCATTAGTGTTCTCTCTCTTCTCCCCGCACTGTGCACTCTGAGGGTCTCATTGAGGTGCAAGGCACCAGTGTTTGCCTGTGTGAGGAGCGGAGTGTTAGCACTGGCTGCACGGGACCCTGACTGGCCTCCCCAGCTGTCTGGCAAAGAAGCCCCCCATCCCCCCCTTCCTCAGCTGTATGACATACACACACAGGCATGAGGTGAGCAGGGAGGCAATACAGAGAAGCAGATATTATATATAAGGCATTATACATGGGGACCATGCTGACAAGGGCGAGTGAGACACCGACCCCCCTAGCAAGCGGGGGGGGGGGGCGGTGTGAAGATGGCGGCAGCGGGGAGGGAGCGCAATATTAACTGCGCTCCTGTGAAGGCTCAGCGGTACATGGTGCGGTCTTTGGATCTCAGCCAGCACTAATTCCTCAGGCCAGTATAATCCATGAAGAGCGGGAAGACAGCGCCATTAAGGGGGCAGAGCTTCTCCTCAGAGCGGACCCAGCAGCATTTCAGTGCCATTTTCCTGCCTGCACAGCTCTGACCAGGAAACAAGGTCCCTCCACAGCAACTCCAGCTATCTGTACACAGTACCAGGGGGTTGTAGAAGGGGGGGGGGGGGGGGCTGTAATATGACTGTATGTCCTATTAAGGTGCACAGTCAGCGTTGACAAGGGGTCTCCCTTTGGTAAAAGCGCTGTGTGTGGGTTGGCTCCAATCTCTGTGTCTCTCTTGCCATTCTTGGGGGGGAAACTCTGTTTGCCCTAACTGTGTGTGTGTAGAGTGTTTGGTGGTCTCCTTTAGCTATGTCCAGGGACACTGTGTCATATGCTGCAGAGGATTTATCCTCCCAGGATAGCACTGGTTTAGCACAGATACCAGCAAGGGAACCTGAGTGGTTTTCCTCTATCAATTCTTGGATTTCTCAGATTTCTGACAGGGTTGCAAGTAATGAATCTGCAACTCAGGTATTACAGAGCTCTGGGCAGTATGGCCAGTTTCTGGTACCTCAGGACGCTCCACTATATATCCCCATAAGCGTGCGCTTGTGCATGTCACACAGGACGACACGGATACCGATTCTGACACCACAGACGGTGATGGGGATGTGTTGCGGGGGTCCGCATCTCTTGCAAAGGGGGTGCAATTGTTGATAGAGGCTATCAGGGATGTGTTGAATGTTAATGATACCACACCTGAGCAGGTTGAGGAGGCTTTTTTCACTGAAAATAAAAAAGCCTTGCTAACCTTCCCTGCGTCAAAGGCATTGAATGCTATATTTGAGAAAGCATGGGAAAACCCTGAGAAAAGATCCCTAAAAGGGTCCAGGTGGCATTTCCTTTCCCTGAGGAGGATAGGAAAAAATGGGAAAACCCGTCGATTGTTGAAGCATCTGTGTCCAGACTCTCAAAGAAGGTGGTTTTGCCTGTTCCATGATCTACCGCCTTAAAGGAGCCGGCTGATAGAAAAATTGATAACACACTTAAATCAATGTACACTGCTACAGGGGCTATATTACGTCCCACTATTGCTAGTGCATGGATTGCAAAGGCAATAGTGAAATGGTCGGCTACCTTACTTGAGGATTTGGATACGATGGATAGGAATGATGTTGCATTATATTTACGTAACATGCATGATTCAGCAGGTTTTATGGTAAAATCCACGAAAGACCTGGGGTTCATGGCTGCGGAATCTCTTCCATGTCTGTTTCAGCTCATCGGGGACTGTGGCTGTGCCAGTGGTCGGCCGACGCGGAATCCAGAAAAAGTGTGGAGTCCCTACCCTATACAGGTCAGGCTATCTTTGGGGAAGCTCTAGACGCGTGGATATCCACGGCTACAGCGGGTAAGTCTCTGTTTCTTCCCTCAGCAGCACCTGCTCCAAAGAAATCCTTCTCTTCATCTCCAACACAGCCCTTTCGGCCTAACAAGCCTAGAAAGGCCAGACCGTCCAATACCTTCTTTAGAGGAGGTCGAGTTAAGTCCAAGAAACCTGCCACTGCAGGTTCCCAGGAACAAAAGCCTGCATCGGGTACGCCAAAGTCCTCCGCATGACGGTGGACCACGCGGCCTGGAGGTGGGGGCGGTGGGAGCGAGACTCAGACACTTAAGTCATGTCTGAGTATCGTCCGGCCTGGATCCCTAGGTGATAGATATTGTATCCCAGGGCTACAGGCTGGAATTTCAAAGTCTCCCTCCTCATCGTTTTTTCAAATCAGGCTTACCAACTCAGTTGGCAGACAGCACCGTACTACAAGAAGCTGTCCAAAAGCTGGTGGAGGCACAGGTCATTGTGCCAGTTCCTCCCCCTGCGCATGCCACAGGTTACTATTCAAATCTTTTCGTAGTACCAAAACTGGATGGTTCGGTCAGGCCCATTCTACACCTAAAGTCATTGAACCCCTTTCTAAAGGAGTTCAAGATGGAGCCTCTCAGGGCAGTGATATCAGGTCTGGAAGAGGGGTAATTCCTGGTATTCCTGGATATCAAGGATGCGTACCTTCACATTCCGATCTGGCTGCCGCATCAGGCTTATCTCAGCTTCGCATTGCTGGACTGTCATTTCCAGTTCCAGGCCCTGCCATTCGGCCTCTCCACAGCACCAAGGGTGTTTACCAAGGTGATGGCAGAAATGATGGTTCTCCTCCGCAAACAAGGGGTGAATATCATTCCATATCTGGACGATCTGCTGATAAAGGCATCATCCAAGGAGAAGCTGCTGCAGTCCATTGTTCTCAGAACAAGCCTCCTCAGGAGTCATGGTTGGATTCTGAGCCTTTCAAAGTCACATTTGGAACCAACCCAGGGTTTGTCCTTTCTGGGAATGATCCTGGATACGGAAGTGCGGAGGGTGTGTCTTCCGCAGGAAAAGGTGTTGGTGATACAAGCTATGGTCCGGGATGTCCTGAAGCCAGCCCGGGTGTCAGTTCTTCAATGCATTCGCCTATTGGGAAAGATGGTGGCCTCTTACGAGGCACTCCAGTACGGGAGGTTCCACGCTCGGACCTTCCAACTGGATCTCCTGGACAAGTGGTCGGGATCTCATCTCCACATGCACCAGAGAATTTGTCTGTCACCGAGGGCCAGGATTTTGCTCCTCTGGTGGTTACAATTACCTCACCTTCTGGAGGTCCGCAGGTTCAGGATTCAGGAATGGGTCCTTCTATCCACGAATGCGAGCCTTCGAGGCTGGGGAGCAGTCACTCAAGGAGTGACCTTCCAAGGACGGTGGTCAAGTCTGGAAGCCGGCCTGCCCATCAACATCCTGGAACTAAGAGCCATCTACAACGGTCTTCTTCAGGCGGGCCCTCTTCTAAGAAATCGGGCCATTCAAGTGCAGTTGGAGAACGTAACAACAGTGGCTTACATAAATCGACAAGGCGGAATGAAGAGCAGAGCGGCAATGTCAGAGGTGACAAGAATACTCCTCTGGACAGAAAAACATGCATTGGCGCTGTCAGCCATCTTCATTCCGGGAGTAGACAACTGGGAAGCAGACATCCTCAGCAGACATGATCTCCATCCAGGGGAGTGGGGTCTCCATCCGGAGGTGTTCAAGGAAATAACAAACCTTTGGGGATTACCCCAAATAGACATGATGGCCTCTCGTCTCAACAAGAAGCTTCAGCGTTATTGTTCCAGGTTGAGGGACCCACAGACAGTGGCAGTGGACGCCTTGGTGTCTCCGTGGGTGTTCCAGTCAGTGTACGTGTTTCCACCGCTCCCACTCATCCCAAGAATCCTAAAGCTCATAAGGAGAACAAGGGTTCAAGCGATCCTCATTGCCCCAGACTGGCCAAGAAGGGCTTGGTACGCGGACCTTCTGAATCTACTACAAGAAGAACCAAGTCCTCTTCCTCTTCGGGAGGACCTGCTGCAGCAGGGGCCATTCGCCTTTCAAGACTTACCACGGCTACGTTTGACGGGATGGAAGTTGAGCTCCTGATACTTGCTCGGAAGGGCATTCTGAAGAAGGTCATTCCTACCCTTATACAGGCTAGGAAAGGGGTAACGTCTAAACATTACCATCGTATTTGGAAGAAATGTGTCTCTTGGTGTGAATCCAAGAAGTTACCTACGGTGGAGTTTCAACTCGGACATTTTTTCCTCTTCCTGCAAGCAGGTGTGGATATGGGCCTGATGTTGGGATCTGTGAAGGTCCAGATTTCGGCCCTATCCATTTTCTTTCAGAAACAATTGGCTTCCCTCCCTGAGGTTCAGACCTTTTTGAAGGTAGTTCTGCACATCCAACCTCCCTTTGTACCGCCTACGGCGCCTTGGGACCTTAACGTGGTGTTGCAGTTCCTCCAGTCGGATTGGTTTGATCCTCTACAGGAGGTTGAGGTCAAATTTCTTACATGGAAGGCGGTCACTTTGTTGTCCTTGGCTTCTGCTAGACACGTGTCTGAATTGGGGGCTTTATCCTGTAAAAGCCCTTACTTGATCTTCCACGAAGATAGAGCTGAGCTCCGGACACGTCAGCAGTTTCTTCCAAAGGTTGTGTCGGTATTTCAGATCAACCAACCTATTGTGGTGCCAGTGGCTACTGACTCCTCAATTACATCAAAGTCCTTGGATGTTGTAAGGGCTCTGAAGATATATGTGAAGAGAACTTCTCGTCACAGAAAGTCGGACTTTCTGTTTGTCCTATATGATCCCAAGAAAATTGGGTGTCCTGCTTCTAAGCAGACTATTTCTCGCTGGATTCGGTACACTATCCAGTACGCTTATTCTATGGCAGGCTTGCCGTGTCCAAAATCTGTTAAGGCCCACTCTACTCGTAAGGTGGGGTCTTCCTGGGCGGCTGCCCGGGGTGTCTCGGCAGTGCAACTTTGCCGAGCTGCAACTTGGTCTGGGTCGAACACGTTTGCAAAGTTTTACAAGTTCGATACTTTGGCCTCTGTTGATCTGAAGTTCAGTCAATCAGTTCTGCACGAGCCTCTGCGCTCTCCCTCCCGTTCTAGGAGCTTTGGTACATCCCCATGGTACTAATGTGGACCCCAGGATCCTCTAAGACGTAAGAGAAAATAGGATTTTGGTTACCTACCGGTAAATCCTATTCTCGTAGTCCATAGAGGATGCTGGGCGCCCGCCCAGCACTTCGTTTTCCTGCAGACGTTATTTAGTTCAGTACAACTTCATTTTAGTTGAGTACTGCATTGTTACTTGGTAAGTAATGTTTCAGCAGTTGCTGAGTGTTCAAGCTACGTTGGCTTGACGTGCCTTGTATGTGTGAGCTGGTGTGAATCTCGCCACTATCTGTGTATAATCCTTCTCTCGAAGATGTCCGTCTCCTCGGGCACAGTTTCTAGACTGAGTCTGGTAGGAGGGGCATAGAGGGAGGAGCCAGCCCACACTCTTAAACTCTTAAAGTGCCAATGGCTCCTGGTGGACCCGTCTATACACCATGGTACTAATGTGGACCCTAGCATCCTCTACGGACTTCGAGAAAAGGATTTACCGGTAGGTAACCAAAATCCTATTTTTTCAAACACTGCCTGTAACATGGTAGTTAGGAGCTGATTGTCTGGTACTTTATCTCCGTCCACTTTGTCACTCTCCAAGGCTTAGTAAATAGACCCCTAGGAAGCAGTTTAAAAGAGGACTCATCACTCCTGCAGTCCTGATATAATACACCACTCACTGTCCCACACTATTATGTTGCCCCCAGCAGTACCTCGTGTAGTCCCGCCCCTGTGTAGCCTCAACCTCATAGTTACATAGTGGGAATAACCAGGAGTGGCAGGGTGTAGCTGTCTGTGATCATCATGTTTCTGCATGGTGCAGCCAGCACAACAACCACTTCATTCACTCACTGTCATTATTGTCATGTCCCATGTCCCCTGTGGTGAGCTGGATACAGGGGAGAGACGACCCCAGAGGTGCTGCAGGCCCCATAGCAACCGCACTCCCTGCACCCATGGTAGCTACTCTCTTGGATATAGGTATCTGGACTGCCCATAGCTCTAATGCAAAAGACTGAACACAGCTACAGTAATCCAGTACCACTCTTGCCCATTGTGTGGCACTGTAGAGCCAACCATTCTTCTCTTACTGACTTGTTTCACTAAAATCATCACTACTCAGCTCCCTTTTGTCATAGATTAATGTTTCATACAACTAAACTTTCCTCAACAAATATTGCAATATAATCCATCCTGCGGTTCTCAAGTTTAGCCCAAACAAACACACATTCAAATGTTATTAGTTTATCTATTCATGTATCTATCTATCTATCTATCTATCTATCTATCTATCTATCTATCTATCTATCTATCTATCTATCTATCTCCATTGCACAGTTTTGTTTACTGAATACGAATTAAATGTATTGTTCAATGTAATACAATGTTGATACTTCAATACATTTTAAACACTAAAGCCAGGATATTAAGACCACCAGATAAGGGACCCTTAGCAGCTAAGTTTTTCCGGCATCTATATTTTCTCAAATTGAGAGAAATGAAGGCTTTGAATATAAAATACATGACCAAGTATCATACAGTATGTCTTTTTCTCCCCAATCGTAGATGGAATATCCCGATTTATTCAGATATGCAGAATATTATTTTAAGCAGAACCTGTACACCCTGCATCCTATTCATATGGCACTGAACTGGAATTTATTAAATATCAACGTTTGGAGGAAAATGCTATTTCTGTAATGCTGGTAGAATGCCATTAAGTATATATATATATATATATATATATATATCTTTTCATCTACAGCTGTACTCTATATAATGAGAAAAAATGTGGACAGAGCAAGATTTAATATTGTACCGTTATAATAAATACATTCACTGCATTCTATATTTTGATAGATGCAGCCCGGAATAATATACCAGTTTGCAGTTTCATTTCTTTTGACATTTGTATTCGATTTACAAGTAAATTACATTTTCTACTACCAGGCTCTGGTTTGCGCACAGCCAGGTCACATGACTCAGTCTGCAGAGTTACGCCAGGTGTGTGCGGTGTTAGCTGAATTTACAGCAATACCGAATCAATGCCTCAGACAGGAATAGGTAAGATAATGTATCAATACCATATAAAGTCCTTTTAGTATTTATTCCTTTTCAAAATAATCGCCAAAAGCTGCGGACAAGTTTTTGTTCAGATTCAGATGACTGTAATTTATTGGCTCGTATACCTGCACATTTTCTAAACGCATTGTTTTATGGGGGTAATTCAGAGTTGATCATAGCAGCAAATTTGTTAGCAGTTGGGAAAAACCATGTGTACTGCAGAGGGGGCAGATGTAACATGTGCAGAGAGAGTTAGATTTGGGTGGGTTATTTTGTTTCTGTGCAGGGTAAATACTGGCTGCTTTATTTTTACACTGCAATTTAGATTTCAGTTTGAACACACCACACCCAAATCTAACTGTCCCTGCACATGTTATATCTGCTCCCCCTGCAGTGCACATGGTTTTGCCCATCTGCTAACAAATTTGCTGCTGTGATCATCTATGAATGACCCCCTATGGGGGTCATTCCGAGTTGATCGTTCGCTAACTACTTTTTGCAGCGCTGCGATCAGATAGTCGCCGCCTATAGGGTAGTGTATTTTTACTTTGCAAATGTGCGAACGCTTTTACAGCCGAGCGGTACAAAAAAGTTTTGTGCAGTTTCTGAGTTGCCCAGAACTTACTCAGCCGCTGCGATTACTTCAGCCTGTCCGGGACCGGAATTGACGTCAGACACCCGCCCTACAAACGCTTGGACACGATTGCATTTTCCCAAACACTCCCAGAATCGGTCAGTTGCCACCCACAAACGCCTTCTTTCTGTCAATCTCCTTGCGATCGGCTGTGTGAATGGATTCTTCGTTAAATCCATCGCTCAGCAACGGTCCGCTTTGTACCCGTACATAGCGCCTGCACATTGCGGAGCATACGCATGCGCAGTTTTGCTGAATTTTGGCCTGATCGCACCGCAGCGAAAAAACTTAGCGTGCAATCAGGTCAGAATGACCCCCAGTATCTGTAGCATCATTCATGCATATATAATTAGACAAAATATATGTTTTTTTTTTAATTATTTTTTTATTGCCCAGAACTACGTTACCGCTCTACTCTAAAACAGTGTTCATAGAGCAACTTTGTGACCCCCAAGGGGCAGAGCACTGAGAAACGGTGGGCCTCAGTATGAGGGGAATCGACATGTGTAAGGGGTTGTGGCCACACCAGGGATTTTCAGTCCACTGTGTAGATGTTATGCTGCAGTAGTACCATTAAAGGGAGCGTAAACCCCCTATTTAGGGGTGTGACTTCACCTCTTTGATAGGCCAAGCCTGTCTTTGTATCCGCTCGCTGCCTTTATATGCTCATGGCAACAAATGTAATGATTACTGACTTGTGACACAAAAAGATGACAGGAAGTCACAAAGATAAAGTAATGTCTTAAGTAAACTAAAAGTGTAGAAGGGAAAAGATGTTGATAATCTACGTTCTCAGTTCCCATTTAGTGCCATTCTTGAGCCCTTCTTATAAAACCTTAAATAACTACTAGTTTAACATTTCTGCAGCTACGTACAGCTGACAGCTCCCCTCTGGACATCAAAGCCTTGATACATCAGGGGGAGATGCGTCAAACCTTCTAAAGAGGACTAGTGAAGAATCGCCACATAGCAACCAGTTTCTACAGATGTGTCTTCATACACCTATACTCAATACACCAGCAGTTCCCGGGCAGCTCTGCTAACGTCGATAAGACGCACAAGCAGACTCTGTTGATTAAAATGATATGCAGCATTCCTATATTCTGTGTGCGACTGCAGCTGTATCTGCATACGAAATGCTACTTTACAGTGTTTTCCAGGATGTTTAATACATCTCACCCATCGGTTGTATTGCCCAGCTGGCAGCACTAATGATTGTATACTGCATGGCCCATCTAATAACCACTGACAACTGGTCTACAGAAGACTTTTATGCCAGAAGAAACAACTCTATTGACCAAATAGAAGCTGAAATGTATATGACCCCCCATTCGGCTTTGTGGTTCTAGTTGGAGGTGGGTGAGAAAAATATTCAATTTACAATTGTATGAAAATAAATGTGAAGAGCCCTAGTCAAAGGAATTTGCCTTTCAGCTTGTGCTCATATTTTCTTCCAGCAACTGTTAATTCTGCTTTCATGTACAGGAATAACCTAATACGGCAAATATAAAGTGACGTGTTCTCTCCTTCCTTTTCATACCTTTGATCCAAACTTCAAACATTAATAGCGTGTGTATCTCCCAGCCTGTATACTCAGTGCAGGCGTATATCTATTAATAGCAATGATAATACACCATCTAGAAAGATGCATTTTATTATTTCATGAAGTGCAGAAACATAACGAGTAATAAAAAATTAAACATGTGCCTAAAAAGTTACCTATTGTTTTATCCCTGAAACTTCTCATGCTCCAAAATATGGAATCAGGCGGCTGCAGCAGAAATGCTCAGAGTGTAGACGGGGTATCCACCCTCAATAGTAACAGATGCATTTGTCACTTTTAGCCAAAAAGCATGCTGGTTTATAGTGTGTGTGTGTGTGTGTGTGTGTGTGTGTGTGTGTGTGTGTGTGTGTGTGTGTGTGTGTGTGTGTGTGTGTGTGTGTGTGTGTGTGTGTGTGTGTGTGTGTGTGTGTGTGTGTGTGTGTGTGTGTGTTTTGACCATTGAATTGACTTACCTTGTGGTACATAGGGGTAGATTTACTAGAGCTTCTAGAACAGACAACTGGGTGTGTTTCCATGAGCAACCTATCAGATTGTGCCTATCAATTTTTACAATGTAAAAGAGAAATTTTATCTAGAACCTGATTGGTTGCTATGGGTAACACCTCCACAGTTCATATTTAGAAACTTTAGTAAATCTACCCCTTAGCCTCATCCACATTATCAGCGCTTTTCACGTTATTGCACAAATCCCAGTGGTTATACAAGTAACATATTTTTTCATCTGTGGTAGCATTAGCATGCTACTACGAGTCAGGCCCTTAGTTTGGTACCCAGTGGTTCAGCATAGTGGAGATCTGTGCTAAATACATATCCCCAGATTTATCAAGCCTTGGAGAGTGATAAATTGCACAGTGATAAAGCACCAACCAACCAGCTCCTAACTGCCATGTTTACAGGCTGGGTTTGAAAAATGACAGTTAGGAGCTGATTGGTTGGTACTTTATCACTGTGCTATTTATCACTCTCCAAGGCTTGATAAATCTGGGCTTTAGGATTATGCTGCAGGAAGGAAAATGCACTCTGAACACTTTGTTAAATGTAAGGACAACAAGGGCTGTCAAATTCACAGCCCCGATACAGAAAGTACATGGCCACATTATAGGGTCATGGACGCAGCACATTGGGAATTTTGGGTACCCTGTAGATGCTCTGCTAGCTGTACCACGTTGGGCATGTGTCTATGCGGCTGCCTGTTACACAGTCGTTCAATCACAGAGGACGCTTCTCCCTGACTGACGTATGCTTCCAGTGACATTGTCAGACATGTTTTACATTGTTGGGCCTGATTAGAGAAGTACACTGATTCCACAACACAAGTGCAGATATCAACAAGTGAAGCTGCCGCCCAGAATGAAAAGAGACGCCCACCGGAGCTACCACAACTATTCACAATTGTGTACACATCAGCCTATACACAAGAACAAGGAACATCGGGCTGAAGGGTAGACCTATGGCTGGACCCGGCAGTAGAGTCACACAGGCACCATGTTTTTGTACATTAGGGCTCGCAGCTGACATCAGATTCATGCTCCGAAAACGTCCATGACATGTCTGTGTTTTAACAACCACTCCCCACTAACATCATGTTAACACCCCAAAATGGTCACTTCCTGTCAATCACTCTGCAGTGGAGTCCTCATTGCGTGGGTTTGCAGCGTCACCTTGACGAATGCACAATGCGAGCACAGCACATGCGCAGTCTGCCTATAATCGCTCAGTTCCGTGTAACATCGGCTTTGCGTACTTCTCTGAATCAGGCTCATTATCCCCTGTTTGATGTTATGAAATAATCCGACTTTTATGTCATAAATACTGTTTTATTTGACATTATTTTTCATAAAATAGAAGTTTACATTGCATGCCATGGAAAAAGCGTACAGTATGTACTAACCTCCGTAAGCGACCTGTCTTTCTGTTAAACTGACATCTTTAGGTGTTTAGCTGGTATTGCTTCCATGTTATATAAGTTCTGACATTGACTGACCTACAGACTGTGATGAATGAAGTTTAATTATGTTAATTGTTGCTGGCAAAGCGATTACATGAAAACCAATACATCCATGAGGTCACACTGAAAGTTTGCATAAGTATCACATTACCATTGGCCGCTGGCAGGGCCGGCGACAGGGGGGGTCAAAGGGGACAACTGTACCGGGCCCCAAGGGTCAGAGGGGGCCCCAAGGATATGCCACTTAGTGACCGTCAGGGATGTGAGCTGTCTTGTCCAAATAGGGCAGCGAGCTGTAGGTGGTGTGGGCGCAACCTCAGAGTAAACAGGAGGGCGGGGGTAGCAAGTCTGCGCTGTATAGGACTGAGACAGCTGGCCATGTGGAGAGTGCCAGGGCTCCCTAAGGGCTCAGTACAAAAGTACAAAATGAAAAAGGGGGTGTGCTCTCTCTACAATGGAGCCTAAGAGTGACAAGAGCCTCTTACACACAGTCATTATGCGGCGCAAGTGTGCACCTGCTATTCCGGGTCCCTATCTGTTGCAAGCAGTTATGGGACATGGCAGCAGCTCCGCTGGGCAGGATTCCTGTGCCCTGTGCTGGCCTCTTCTGGTGGGGTGTGAGGGCCGCATGGTACCTGCTGTGTGGTGTGCGGGTCTGGATAGTGGAAAGTGCAGCGCAGGTGAATCTCTCCCCGGGGTAAGAGTGGATTGGTGAGGGTGTATATTGCTTTGGCATAGGGTAGGGGAGCTGGGAATGCAGCATGTAGTCATTGGGGACAGACAGACTGAGGGAGCCACAGCTGGGTTGGACACATGTCCCCAGCATGGACGTTATTTGTGAGAAAATTCCAATATGCCATATGCTGACTTTGCACTAGTCGTGTCTTGGATGACATTAAATAACTTTATGCTATGAATGGAGTGCTAGTCTTGTCTGCAGCATAGCCCCTGCTGGAGCCTCTGTGTGTGGAGATATATATATATATATATATATATATATATAAAAAATTAGATGGGGCCCCACAGATATCACTGTACGGGGCCCCGAGATTTCTGTTGCCGGCCCTGTCTGTATGTGCAGTTGTACAGGTGAACCTCTATAAGTGGCAGCGGAAGCCGATGGTCGGGGAGAGGGGAGGATGGGAGGAGGTCTGGTTGTGGTAGTAGCGGCTGATGTTCTAGGTGTTGCTAGCGGCGGACCAAGGCGGGGGGGGGGGGGCAGAGATATTACTGTACCGGGCCCCAAGATTTCTGTTGCCGGCCCTGGCCGCTGGACAGAGAATCCTCTGCCATTGTTCTCACTGACAGTATTGACAGTTGGCTTCCAGACAGCTAGGACAAGTCTGGAAATGCCGCTGTCTATTTGAGGAAAGATCAGCTATGTGTGGGTGTTACAGCTTCTCCACACATCCGTCTCTCTGATACTTTTCTGTGCGGTGCTCGTTCTGTTTAATATTGTACTTTTTATAATATATATCTCCTAGCAACAATATCTTCACTTCATTCTGAGAGAAGGAAGATCATCTAACAAACAGGGCCGGTGCAAGGTTTCTCGGCACCCTAGGTAAATCTTCAGCACACTCCCCCCCCCACACTTCAGTAGCCAGCCCCTCAGGTGAAAATGTGCGGAGATGGCGTCTAATAAGTTCCATAGCACCTGCCTGATAAATGTGAGTTTGTGCAGCGCCAAATAATATTTCCTTCACATAGAAGATGACGGCAGATAAGAGCCATATTGCCTATCCAGTGTGCTATTATGGTTAGAGACTAGAGTATTCAGGACAGGTTAGGGGTTAGGGTTAGTTACTGGATTGAGTTAGGATATAAAGGTGAGGGTATTAGGGTTATTTTAACGGTTTTAGCTAGGGTATTAGGGTTAGTATGGGTGATGGGTTTAGGGTATTAGGAATAGGATATTATTTTTGGTTTATCAGTTTGGGTTAAGGTACTAGGGTTAGGGGTTATGATTAGGGAGACATTGATAGATACTGTATACTCCTGTACTAATTGGCGCCACTCCACGCATTTAAAAAAAAGTATGCACAAACACAGAAATAGCTTACAATGTTTTCAGATGCTTTAATATTGCATCTTTAATATTGCATCTATTCCAAGAACATGCAATATTAAAGCATCTGAAATGTTGAAAAGCTATCTCTGTGTACAGTATGTGCAGAATGTTTGGAATTGACAATTCCAGGGAGGGCACCCAGCCACATGCAAAAGTGGAGTGCCGGTCTTTTCTGCTTTATTTTATACATATATATATATATATATATATATATATACACCATATCGATGTTTCAAAGCAGAGGCGTTTTCATCAGGACCTGATGAAAATGCCTCTACATTGAAACGTCAATATGGGGTAAACTGAAGCGGTGCATGCTGTTTTTCTCCTGCGTGCCGCCACATGGAGATTGTCTATTGTTACTGCTGAGCAGCATATAGTGGAGGGCAACGAGGTAAGTCTTACCCACAGCTTATATGGAGTACAGGACACTGCACAAGTGTGTGTGTGTGTGTGTGTGTGTGTGTGTGTGTATGTGTGTGTGTATATATACCCTATCGACCTTTTGACCCCATCAACCTTTCCTACTGTCTACCTTTTCTATGTCTACCCTTTGACCATGTCGGCCTTTTGACCCTGTAGACCTAATGCATGTCTACCATTAGTGGTAGACCCATTGACTGTAGACCTTTTCAGTGTAGATCTAATAATCGGCACCCGCGCTAATGTGATAGGAGTCTGTGCTATGAGCTAAGTAATTTAGTTTCATAAAGCATGCGCAGTTGTCACAGTAGAAAAACAATGATCTGCAATGGTCACAGAAAGAGCCTGCACAGATAGTCACTACAGCAAGTCTGCTCTTTATCCCATGAACCTACTGATGCAGGATGTTTTGCCATAGACATGACTGCATTGGAAGTATGCTGCACTCTACTATTGTCTAGAAATTTAAATGACCCCCTTTTGCCCTCACCTTTCCACCAGGCTCATGCAACTCATCACACCCACTGTAATGAAGCATGCACCCCCTGTAATGCAACACATAGGACCTGATTCAGATTTTAAGTCATCTCCATATGGGAGACTCCAAATAGTGAATGCGCTGCAGTGAATGCATGCCTTTCTGCATATCTCCGGGTGATTCTGAGTAGGACGGACCTGGGACAGATCCCTACATCCACCAAATTGGTGTTTCTTCATGGCAACTGGATGATAACATTGCAGATACAGGCAAGAGATTCATCTCAGTTTGGAGTGTCATGGGAGTGTTAGGGGCACGTGAGCTGACTTACTTGCCTGATCGTAGCACACGGATGGAGAAGGCGTTTCAGATGGATATTCCAGATGCCAAGGCTGCGGCTGTAGACAGAAAAGCCGTGGTCAGGGTAGGCTTCCAGGTGCATGTATCTGCGGCATATACAGGTGCTTTCTCACATTAGCATAAAGAAGTAGATTGCTCAATTGCCCAAATCCTGCAGTTTTCGGCCACCTTGATACTTATCTCAGTGTCATCTGCTAATGTAGTTATGTTTAGTTACCCTGTACTTGTCCAATATTGTCTTCAACTGTAAGTCACTGTTTTCCTGTTTTGATTCTGTGCATATGTAATCTGTAATTGGGCGCTGCGGAACCCTTGTGGCGCCATATAAATAAAGGATAATAATAATAATAATTGCCGTGGTCATATGGCAAAGCAGCTGCAGATACATAAACTTGGGATGAGGCCCATGCTCTGTAAAGGAGCACATATCTACACACACTGCCTTGGGCAGAAATAATTATTGCCCATGATTGTTTTAATTTGATGATTTTAATGAAAGCAGAAATTCCACACAGAAAGATATTTTTAAATTCAGTAGCTTCCAAGCTTGAATTTCATAGTAAATATTCCTACTCCAGCTATCCTCTGCCAACTCCGTCCATGTAGCTGGCTGATCTGCAAACATCTGGCACCCCTGCCCCACATTAGCCATTTGGCTAATTTATGAGCCTAATAGCAACCTACTCTCAGCCCCAGCCCGGAGTTACCACCTGGCCCTGATACCGGCCGCAGCCTGCTCTCTTTGACCATCCATTCAGCACCAGCCCCTCTACTTGGCCCCCAGGATAGACTCCTACCTATGGCCTCCCCTAGTCATGAAACTTACTCTGTATTCAATACAATCCTCCCAGATTGCTACACTTCAAGACCTTAATATTGCTACCACACAAATGGGGTGCTTGTCAAAGGCGTTGTAAGCTTGTGAGGAGGGCCTTCCTACCTCTATGACTGTTTGTTATTACCCAGTTTTGTTTTTTCATTGTTGTTTCCAATGGTAAAGCGCAACGGAATTTGCTGTGCTATATGTTAATAAATAAAGGCATCTTCCAGTACCCGGGCTGTGGATTACTGCTGCCCTCGATAGTCTATCCCCAGACTCTGTGCCCTGGCAGAGCCGCTAACTCCCCAAATCCTCCAGTATAGAGCCACTGCCTGGATGCCACCTCAGAGATGTTCTCCACCCAACTACACTCTAGCCCAGGTGGCACAGATGGAGACTCTGCTCTCTTCATCCCTCCGGGTGGCATCTAAAAGGGGATAAAGCAACACATCTCCTAACTTTTGACCTCTTTACCAGCCAGTCTTCTCCACTACCAACCAGCCACCTTGTCGGCCTCTGAATCATCTGACCTTTCCAGATCTCTGCTCCAACTTGGCACTTGCATCATCATGTCAGGGCCTCTGCACTATTCTCACCTCAGCATCTTGCTGATATCTGCACAACAGTTGTAGTGACTCTGACAAATTTGCCAGATGCCCCTTTGTTTCTTATTACATCTTCCTCCCATAAAATGCAAACTCTACTGCATGTCATGTTTAAAGAAGGGGGGAAAGCCACAATGAAAAAAAGGGGTAAGATGGGTATACTAATGCCTCTCCAGCGGCATCACTGGGGTGGTGCGGGGGGGTGCAGGCCCCACCCGGATGTCACCCACCGAGGGATGACACCAAAATGCCGGCTCATCCTCAGTAACAGGGAGCCGATTGCTGAACTGTGACATTGTGCAGCCCTCAGATCCCATCACAGTGTATGAGCCGGCAGTGCACAGGCAGATGAGTGTCCAATGGTAGCCCAGCATCTCTAGGAATTCTGGACCTGCCCCCGGGGTGATGAAAAGGGGAGAACACGCCCCCAGCGACGTAACTAGGTGTGTGCTAATGGTGCATTGCACACAGCGCAGATGTGCTGGAGGCGCAGGACAACTAGCAACACCCGCCGGGCCGCTCAGCCGTTGCTATCGCCGCCGCCGCACTGAGGTGTCCTGGCTGCTTCTCCCTGTCACCGGCTGGCCCCCAGCTGCATTGCCGGGCTACCGCTCACATAGGTAGCCGGGCAGCGCTACAGCTCCCTCTCTGCTCCCCCCGTGTGCTGGGAGAGATGACGTCTCTCCCAGCCCGCCCCCAGCCCATTCACAATGCCCTGCGCTGCCAAGAGCGCAGCGCAGGAAGACGGAAGAGGTGTGGAGAGGAGAGGCGCATCTATAACTCTCTCTCTCTCTCTCCTATAATGTATAAAAAGGGGGACTGCCTGCAGCAATACGTAAAAAAAGGGGGACTGCCTGCCGTAATGCGTAAAAAAGGGGGACTGCTTGCCGTAATGCGTAAAAAAGGGGGACTGCCTGCCGTAATGTGTAAAAAAGGGGGACTGCCTGCCGTAATGCGTAAAACGGGGGACTGCCTGCCGTAATGCGTAAAAAATGGGGACTGCCTGCCGTAATGCGTAAAAAATGGGGACTACCTGCCGTAATGTGTAAAAAAGGGGGACTGCCTGCCGTAATGTATAAAAAAGAGGGACTACCTGCCGTAATGCATAAAAAAGGGGGACTGCCGGCTGTAAAGCGTAAAAAAGGGGACTGCTTTCCATAATGTGTAAAAAAGGGGGACTGCCTGCCGTAATGCGTAAAAAAGGGGGACTGCCTGCTGTAATGCATGAAAAAGAGGGACTGCCTGTCGTAAAGCGTAAAAAAGGGGGACTGCCTGCCGTAATGTGTAAAAAAGGGGGACTGCCTGCCCTAATGCGTAAAAAGGGGGACTGCCTGCCGTAATGCGTAAAAAATGGGGACTGCTTGCCGTAATGTGTAAAAAGGGGGACTGCCTGCCGTAATGTGTAAAAAAGAGGGACTGCCTGCCGTAATGCGTAAAAAAGGGGGACTGCCGGCTGTAAAGTGTAAAAAAGGGGACTGCTTTCCATAATGTGTAAAAAAGGGGGACTGCCTGCCGTAATGCGTAAAAAAGGGGGACTGCCTGCTGTAATGCATGAAAAAGAGGGACTGCCTGTCGTATAGCGTAAAAAAGGGGGAATGCCTGCCGTAATGTGTAGAAAGGGGGACTGCCTAGCATAATGTGTAAAAACAGGGGGACTGCCTGCCGTAATGTGTAAAAAGGGGGGACTGCCTGCCGTAATGTTTAAAAAAGGGGGACTTCCTGCTGTAATGTGTAAAGAGGGGGACTACCTGCCGTAATGTGTAATAAAAAGGGAACTCTGCTGCCATAATGTGTAAAAAAGGAGGGCTCTGTTGCTGTATATGTGAAAAAGGGTGACTTTGTTGTCGTAATGTGCAAAAAAGGGGGTCTCTGTTGCTGTAACGTGTAAAAAGGGGACTTTGCATTTTTTTCACTGGCCCTGCTTTGTATATGGGGGGAGGGGCGCCGATGCTGTTTCTTGCACATAGCGCTAAAATGCCTAGTTACGACACTGCACGCCCCTTCCTGATAAAACCAAAAGAAGAAGGTAATCACCAAGCCATTTCGTATAGCCTGCCACTGTGCTCTATGCTACATATTACCCACTTCATGGGATTGAAGAAAATATGGAGTGGATATACCTTATTCTGAATCTGTTCACAGTGACTGAGGGGTCTATTTACAAAGTTTTGAATGGAGATAAAGTGGACGGAGATAAAGTACCAGCCAATCAGCTCCTAACTGCCTTATCACAGGCTGTGTTTTACAAATTTCAGTTAGGAGCTGATTGGCTGGTACTTTATCTCCATTCAGTGCTTAGTAAATAGACCCCTGAATATTATTATAGTTTAACCGCCAAATGCATTTATTGCAACTGTAGCAATTTTAGCTCAAGATGGATTTTAGCATGGAAATGTGAAGAAGCTGCCAAAGAGACAACAATGAAATAACTGGTGGGATTACAAATCCAAGTGCCTACTATAATGCCATGCTTTAACCCGAAAGTGGCAATCCCTTTTGAAAGCTTAGTTCACATACTGTATGGTGTTAGTGAAGCTGTTTGTCATTCATTATACAAACACATTGTAGTTTTTTTCCATCAGTAGAGACAACCCCTGTTCATCTCCATCCATGAAAGCTCCAGCAGCTGTTTTCGCAGTACATAGATCATCTAAGTAAACCATAATAATTGGGAGTTTTTTTAATCTTTCATCCCCTGTTGGCATACCTCTAGTATACCGGTATTCTATCCAATAGCATATGCCAACATAATAATCATAATGCAAATCTATCATCAGCAAGTCACAATGTAATTAACCTTGTCAGTACAGAAGGGAGGTTTTACTGAAAAGTTGCCATCTAGTAAACAAGCTGTTACAATGTGTTTATTTTGGAAGACGTATCCCGTATTGCGCTGATGAACCCCACAGGTTTCCAAAGGCATGTTTAATGCTCTGTAAAACATAGATGTCAAAGGCAGTGAGGAATATCCACATTTAAAGTAGAGATGAGCGCCTGAAATTTTTCGGGTTTTGTGTTTTGGTTTTGGGTTCGGTTCCGCGGCCGTGTTTTGGGTTCGAACGCGTTTTGGCAAAACCTCACCAAATTTTTTTTGTCGGATTCGGGTGTGTTTTGGATTCGGGTGTTTTTTTCAAAAAACACTAAAAAACAGCTTAAATCATAGAATTTGGGGGTCATTTTGATCCCAAAGTATTATTAACCTCAAAAACCATAATTTACACTCATTTTCAGTCTATTCTGAATACCTCACACCTCACAATATTATTTTTAGTCCTAAAATTTGCACCGAGGTCGCTGTGTGAGTAAGATAAGCGACCCTAGTGGCCGACACAAACACCGGGCCCATCTAGGAGTGGCACTGCAGTGTCACGCAGGATGTCCCTTCCAAAAACCCTCCCCAAACAGCACATGACGCAAAGAAAAAAAGAGGCGCAATGAGGTAGCTGTGTGAGTAAGATTAGCGACCCTAGTGGCCGACACAAACACCGGGCCCATCTAGGAGTGGCACTGCAGTGTCACGCAGGATGGCCCTTCCAAAAAACCCTCCCCAAACAGCACATGACGCAAAGAAAAAAAGAGGCGCAATGAGGTAGCTGTGTGAGTAAGATTAGCGACCCTAGTGGCCGACACAAACACCGGGCCCATCTAGGAGTGGCACTGCAGTGTCACGCAGGATGTCCCTTCCAAAAAACCCTCCCCAATCAGCACATGATGCAAAGAAAAAGAAAAGAAAAAAGAGGTGCAAGATGGAATTGTCCTTGGGCCCTCCCACCCACCCTTATGTTGTATAAACAAAACAGGACATGCACACTTTAACCAACCCATCATTTCAGTGACAGGGTCTGCCACACGACTGTGACTGATATGACGGGTTGGTTTGGACCCCCCCCAAAAAAGAAGCAATTAATCTCTCCTTGCACAAACTGGCTCTACAGAGGCAAGATGTCCACCTCATCTTCACCCTCCGATATATCACCGTGTACATCCCCCTCCTCACAGATTATCAATTCGTCCCCACTGGAATCCACCATCTCAGCTCCCTGTGTACTTTGTGGAGGCAATTGCTGCTGGTCAATGTCTCCGCGGAGGAATTGATTATAATTCATTTTAATGAACATCATCTTCTCCACATTTTCTGGATGTAACCTCGTACGCCGATTGCTGACAAGGTGAGCGGCGGCACTAAACACTCTTTCGGAGTACACACTTGTGGGAGGGCAACTTAGGTAGAATAAAGCCAGTTTGTGCAAGGGCCTCCAAATTGCCTCTTTTTCCTGCCAGTATAAGTACGGACTGTGTGACGTGCCTACTTGGATGCGGTCACTCATATAATCCTCCACCATTCTATCAATGTTGAGAGAATCATATGCAGTGACAGTAGACGACATGTCCGTAATCGTTGTCAGGTCCTTCAGTCCGGACCAGATGTCAGCATCAGCAGTCGCTCCAGACTGCCCTGCATCACCGCCAGCGGGTGGGCTCGGAATTCTGAGCCTTTTCCTCGCACCCCCAGTTGCGGGAGAATGTGAAGGAGGAGATGTTGACAGGTCGCGTTCCGCTTGACTTGACAATTTTGTCACCAGCAGGTCTTTCAACCCCAGCAGACCTGTGTCTGCCGGAAAGAGAGATCCAAGGTAGGCTTTAAATCTAGGATCGAGCACGGTGGCCAAAATGTAGTGCTCTGATTTCAACAGATTGACCACCCGTGAATCCTTGTTAAGCGAATTAAGGGCTGCATCCACAAGTCCCACATGCCTAGCGGAATCGCTCCCTTTTAGCTCCTTCTTCAATGCCTCCAGCTTCTTCTGCAAAAGCCTGATGAGGGGAATGACCTGACTCAGGCTGGCAGTGTCTGAACTGACTTCACGTGTGGCAAGTTCAAAGGGCATCAGAACCTTGCACAACGTTGAAATCATTCTCCACTGCGCTTGAGACAGGTGCATTCCACCTACTATATCGTGCTCAATTGTATAGGCTTGAATGGCCTTTTGCTGCTCCTCCAACCTCTGAAGCATATAGAGGGTTGAATTCCACCTCGTTACCACTTCTTGCTTCAGATGATGGCAGGGCAGGTTCAGTAGTTTTTGGTGGTGCTCCAGTTTTCTGTACGTGGTGCCTGTACGCCGAAAGTGTCCCGCAATTCTTCTGGCCACCGACAGCATCTCTTGCACGCCCCTGTCGTTTTTTAAAAAATTCTGCACCACCAAATTCAAGGTATGTGCAAAACATGGGACGTGCTGGAATTGGCCCAGATTTAATGCACACACAATATTGCTGGCGTTGTCCGATGCCACAAATCCACAGGAAAGTCCAATTGGGGTAAGCCATTCCGCGATGATCTTCCTCAGTTGCTGTAAGAGGTTTTCAGCTGTGTGCGTATTCTGGAAAGCGGTGATACAAAGCGTAGCCTGCCTAGGAAAGAGTTGGCGTTTGCGAGATGCTGCTACTGGTGCCGCCGCTGCTGTTCTTGCGGCGGGAGTCCATACATCTACCCAGTGGGCTGTCACAGTCATATAGTCCTGACCCTGCCCTGCTCCACTTGTCCACATGTCCGTGGTTAAGTGGACATTGGGTACAGCTGCATTTTTTAGGACACTGGTGACTCTTTTTCTGAGGTCTGTGTACATTTTCGGTATCGCCTGCCTAGAGAAATGGAACCTAGATGGTATTTGGTACCGGGGACACAGTACCTCCAACAAGTCTCTAGTTGGCTCTGCAGTAATGATGGATACCGGAACCACGTTTCTCACCACCCAGGATGCCAAGGCCTCAGTTATCCGCTTTGCAGTAGGATGACTGCTGTGATATTTCATCTTCCTCGCAAAGGACTGTTGAACAGTCAATTGCTTACTGGAAGTAGTACAAGTGGGCTTACGACTTCCCCTCTGGGATGACCATCGACTCCCAGCGGCAACAACAGCAGCGCCAGCAGCAGTAGGCGTTACACACAAGGATGCATCGGAGGAATCCCAGGCAGGAGAGGACTCGTCAGAATTGCCAGTGACATGGCCTGCAGGACTATTGGCATTCCTGGGGAAGGAGGAAATTGACACTGAGGGAGTTGGTGGGGTGGTTTGCGTGAGCTTGGTTACAAGAGGAAGGGATTTACTGGTCAGTGGACTGCTTCCGCTGTCACCCAAAGTTTTTGAACTTGTCACTGACTTATTATGAATGCGCTGCAGGTGACGTATAAGGGAGGATGTTCCGAGGTAGTTAACGTCCTTACCCCTACTTATTACAGCTTGACAAAGGGAACACACGGCTTGACACCTGTTGTCCGCATTTCTGGTGAAATACCTCCACACCGAAGAGCTGATTTTTTTGGTATTTTCACCTGGCATGTCAACGGCCATATTCCTCCCACGGACAACAGGTGTCTCCCCGGGTGCCTGACTTAAACAAACCACCTCACCATCAGAATCCTCCTGGTCAATTTCCTCCCCAGCGTCAGCAACACCCATATCCTCCTCATCCTGGTGTACTTCAACACTGACATCTTCAATCTGACTATCAGGAACTGGACTGCGGGTGCTCCTTCCAGCACTTGCAGGGGGCGTGCAAATGGTGGAAGGCGCATGCTCTTCACGTCCAGTGTTGGGAAGGTCAGGCATCGCAACCGACACAATTGGACTCTCCTTGTGGATTTGGGATTTCGAAGAATGCACAGTTCTTTGCTGTGCTGCTTTTGCCAGCTTGAGTCTTTTCATTTTTCTAGCGAGAGGCTGAGTGCTTCCATCCTCATGTGAAGCTGAACCACTAGCCATGAACATAGGCCAGGGCCTCCGCCGTTCCTTGCCACTCCGTGTGGTAAATGGCATATTGGCAAGTTTACGCTTCTCCTCCGACAATTTTATTTTAGGTTTTGGAGTCCTTTTTTTACTGATATTTGGTGTTTTGGATTTGACATGCTCTGTACTATGACATTGGGCATCGGCCTTGGCAGACGACGTTGCTGGCATTTCATCGTCTCGGCCATGACTAGTGGCAGCAGCTTCAGCACGAGGTGGAAGTGGATCTTGATCTTTCCCTAATTTTGGAACCTCAACATTTTTGTTCTCCATATTTTAATAGGCACAACTAAAAGGCACCTCAGGTAAACAATGGAGATGGATGGATTGGATACTAGTATACAATTATGGACGGGCTGCCGAGTGCCGACACAGAGGTAGCCACAGCCGTGAACTACCGCACTGTACTGTGTCTGCTGCTAATATATAGACTGGTTGATAAAGAGATAGTATACTCGTAACTAGTATGTATGTATAAAGAAAGAAAAAAAAACCACGGTTAGGTGGTATATACAATTATGGACGGGCTGCCGAGTGCCGACACAGAGGTAGCCACAGCCGTGAACTACCGCACTGTACTGTGTCTGCTGCTAATATATAGACTGGTTGATAAAGAGATAGTATACTCGTAACTAGTATGTATGTATAAAGAAAGAAAAAAAAACCACGGTTAGGTGGTATATACAATTATGGACGGGCTGCCGAGTGCCGACACAGAGGTAGCCACAGCCGTGAACTACCGCACTGTACTGTGTCTGCTGCTAATATATAGACTGGTTGATAAAGAGATAGTATACTCGTAACTAGTATGTATGTATAAAGAAAGAAAAAAAAACCACGGTTAGGTGGTATATACAATTATGGACGGGCTGCCGAGTGCCGACACAGAGGTAGCCACAGCCGTGAACTACCGCACTGTACTGTGTCTGCTGCTAATATATAGACTGGTTGATAAAGAGATAGTATACTCGTAACTAGTATGTATGTATAAAGAAAGAAAAAAAAACCACGGTTAGGTGGTATATACAATTATGGACGGGCTGCCGAGTGCCGACACAGAGGTAGCCACAGCCGTGAACTACCGCACTGTACTGTGTCTGCTGCTAATATAGACTGGTTGATAAAGAGATAGTATACTCGTAACTAGTATGTATGTATAAAGAAAGAAAAAAAAAACACGGTTAGGTGGTATATACAATTATGGACGGGCTGCCGAGTGCCGACACAGAGGTAGCCACAGCCGTGAACTACTGCACTGTACTGTGTCTGCTGCTAATATATAGACTGGTTGATAAAGAGATAGTATACTCGTAACTAGTATGTATGTATAAAGAAAGAAAAAAAAACCACGGTTAGGTGGTATATACAATTATGGACGGGCTGCCGAGTGCCGACACAGAGGTAGCCACAGCCGTGAACTACCGCACTGTACTGTGTCTGCTGCTAATATATAGACTGGTTGATAAAGAGATAGTATACTCGTAACTAGTATGTATGTATAAAGAAAGAAAAAAAAACCACGGTTAGGTGGTATATACAATTATGGACGGGCTGCCGAGTGCCGACACAGAGGTAGCCACAGCCGTGAACTACCGCACTGTACTGTGTCTGCTGCTAATATATAGACTGGTTGATAAAGAGATAGTATACTCGTAACTAGTATGTTTGTATAAAGAAAGAAAAAAAAACCACGGTTAGGTGGTATATACAATTATGGACGGGCTGCCGAGTGCCGACACAGAGGTAGCCACAGCCGTGAACTACCGCACTGTACTGTGTCTGCTGCTAATATAGACTGGTTGATAAAGAGATAGTATACTACTAATATTATATATACTGGTGGTCAGGTCACTGGTCACTAGTCACACTGGCAGTGGCACTCCTGCAGCAAAAGTGTGCACTGTTTAATTTTAATATAATATTATGTACTCCTGGCTCCTGCTATAACCTATAACTGGCACTGCAGTAGTGCTCCCCAGTCTCCCCCACAATTATAAGCTGTGTGAGCTGAGCAGTCAGACAGATATATAATATATATATAGATGATGCAGCACACTGGCCTGAGCCTGAGCAGTGCACACAGATATGGTATGTGACTGACTGAGTCACTGTGTGTATCGCTTTTTTCAGGCAGAGAACGGATATATTAAATAAACTGCACTGTGTGTCTGGTGGTCACTCACTATATAATATATTATGTACTCCTGGCTCCTGCTATAACCTATAACTGGCACTGCAGTAGTGCTCCCCAGTCTCCCCCACAATTATAAGCTGTGTGAGCTGAGCAGTCAGACAGATATATATAATATTATATATAGATAATAGATGATGCAGCACACTGGCCTGAGCCTGAGCAGTGCACACAGATATGGTATGTGACTGAGTCACTGTGTGCTGTGTATCGCTTATTTCAGGCAGAGAACGGATTATAAATAAAACTGGTGGTCACTATCAGCAAAACTCTGCACTGTACTGAGTACTCCTAATGCTCCCCAAAATTAGTAAATCAAGTGTCTCTCTAATCTATTCTAAACGGAGAGGACGCCAGCCACGTCCTCTCCCTATCAATCTCAATGCACGTGTGAAAATGGCGGCGACGCGCGGCTCCTTATATAGAATCCGAGTCTCGCGATAGAATCCGAGCCTCGCGAGAATCCGACAGCGTCATGATGACGTTCGGGCGCGCTCGGGTTAACCGAGCAAGGCGGGAAGATCTGAGTCGCTCGGACCCGTGAAAAAAAACATGAAGTTCTGGCGGGTTCGGATTCAGAGAAACCGAACCCGCTCATCTCTAATTTAAAGGAGAACCACCAAGTGCTTTGTCTAAAAATAATGACAGCTCAACTCTGCAATCTATCTATCTATCTATCTATCTATCTATCTATCTATCTATCTATCTATCTATCTATCTATCTATCTATCTATCTATCTATCTATCTATCTATCTGTCTGTAATGATATAATTTATATATAATCCACAAAAAAGCGAGTGCTCACCAGTCTTCTTATTCAGGAAAAATAGGATTTTGGGTACCTACCGGTAAATGCTTTTCTAGTAGTCCGTAGAGGATGCTGGGGTCCACATTAGTACCATGGGGTATAGACGGGTCCACCAGGAGCCATTGGAACTTCAAGAGTTTGAGAGTGTGGGCTGGCTCCTCCCTCTATGCCCCTCCTACCAGACTCAGTCTAGAAACTGTGCCCGAGGAGACGGACATCTTCGAGAGAAGGATTTAACAAAGATAGTGGCGAGATTCATGCCAGCTCACACATACAAGGCACGTCAAGCTAACTTAGCTTGAAAAATCAGCAACCGCTGAAACATTACTTACCAAGTAACAATGCAGTACTCAACTAAAACGAAGTTGTACTGAAGCAAAAAACGCTAGCAGGAAAACGAAGTGCTGAGCGGGCGCCCAGCATCCTCTACGGACTACGAGAAAAGGATTTACCGGTAGGTAACCAAAATCCTATTTTCTCTTACGTCCTAGAGGATGCTGGGGTCCACATAAGTACCATGGGGATGTACCAAAGCTCCCAGAACGGGAGGGAGAGCGCGGAGGCTCCTGCAGAACTGATTGACTGAACTTCAGATCATCAGAGGCCAAGGTATCAAACTTGTAGAACTTTGCAAACGTGTTCGACCCAGACTAAGTAGCCGCTCGGCAAAGTTGTAAAGCCGAGACACCCCGGGCAGCCGCCCAGGAAGAACTCACCTTACGAGTAGAGTGGGCCTTAACAGACGTAGGACACGGCAGTCCTGCCGTAGAATACGCATGCTGGATAGTGAACCTGATCCAGCAAGAGATAGTCTGCTTAGAAGCAGGACACCAAAGTTTCTTGGGATCATACAGGACAAATAAAGAGTCCGATTTTCTGTGACGAGCAGTCCTCGTCACATAGATTTTCAGAGCCCTTACAACATCCAAGGACTTTGATGAAACTGAGGAGTCAGTAGCCACTGGCACCACAATAGTTTGGTTGATATGAAATGCCGACACAACTTTCAGAAAGGAACTGCTAACGTGTCCGGAGCTCAGCTCTATCTTCATGGAAGATCAAGTTTGGGCTTTTACATGACAAAGCCCCCAACTCTGACACACGTCTAGCAGAAGCTAAGGCCAACAAAGTGACAGCCTTCCACGTGAAACTTGACCTCAACCTCCTGTAGAGGTTCAAAGTTCAAACCAGTCCGACTGTTTAAGATCCCAGGGTGCCGTAGGGAGGTTGGATGTGCAGAACTCCCTTCAAAAAGGTCTGAACCTCAGGGAGAGCAGCCAACTGTTTCTGGAAGAAAATGGATAGGGCCAAAATCTGAACCTTTAGAGATCCCAACTTGAGACCCATATCCACACCTGCTTGCAGGAAGAGGAGAAAATGTCCCAGTTGAAACTCCACCGTAGGAAATTTCTTGGACTCACACCAAAATACATATTTTTTCCAAATACGATGGTAATGTTTAGACGTTACTCCTTTCCTAGCCTGTATCAGGGTAGGAATAACCTTGTTTGGAATGCCCTTTCGAACTAGTATCAGGTGATCATCCTCCATGCCATCAAATGTAGCTGCGGTAAGTCTTGAAAGGCGAATGGCCCCTGCTGCAGCAGGTCCTCCCGAAGAGGAAGAGGCCTAGGCTCTTCTTGCAGTAGATTCAGAAGATCCGCGTACCAAGCCCTTTTTGGCCAGTCTGGAGCAATGAGGATCGCTTGAACCCTTGTTCTCCTTATGAGCTTTAGAACTCTTGGGATGAGTGGAAGTGGAGGAAACACGTACACTGACTGGAACACCCACGGAGTCACCAGGGCGCCCACCGCCACGGCTTGCGGGTCTCTCGACCTGGGACAATACCGCCGAAGCTTCTTGTTAAGACGAGAGGCCATCATGTCGATCTGGGGTACGCCCCAAAGATCTGTTATCTCCTTGAACACCTCCGGATGGAGACCCCACTCCCCTGGATGGAGATCATGTCGCTGAGGAAGTCCGCTTCCCAGTTGTCTACTCCTGGAATGAAGATTGCTGACAGCGCCAACGCGTGTTTTTCTGCCCAGAGGATGATTCTTGTTACCTCTGACATTGCAGCTCTGCTCTTCGTTCCGCCTTGTCGGTTTATGTAAGCCACCATTGCCACATTGTCCGACTGCACTTGAATGGCCTGATTTCTCAGAAGATGGGCCGCTTGAAGAAGACCGTTGTAGACGGCTCTTAGTTCCAGAATGTTTATCAGCAGGCCAGTTTCCAGATTTGACCACCTTCCTTGGAAGGATTTGCCTTGAGTGACTGCACCCCAGCCCTGGAGGCTTGTATCCGTGGTTATAAGGATCCAGTCCTGAATCCCGAACCTGTGACCGTCCAGAAGGTGAGGCAGTTGCAGCCACCAGAGGAGTGAAATCCTGGCCTTTGGTGACAGACGTATTCTCTGATGCATGTGTAGATGGGATCCTGACCACTTGTCCAGGAGATCCAGTTGGAAGGACCGAGCGTGAAACCTCCCGTACTGCAGGGCCTCGTGAGAGGCCACCATCTTTCCCAGAAGGCGAATGCACTGATGAACCGATACCCGGGTTGGCATCAGGACATCCCGGACCATTGTTTGTATCACCAACGCTTTTTCCTCTGGAAGAAACACCCTCTGCACTTCCGTGTCGAGGATCATTCCCAGAAAGGATAGCCTTCTGGTTGGTTCCAAATGTGATTTTGGAAGATTCAGGATCCAGCCATGTTCCCTGCGAAGCTGGGTCGTGAGAGCTATGGACCGTAACAGCTTCTCCTTGGATGATGCTTTTATCAGCAGATCGTCCAGATATGGAATTATGTTCACCCCCTGTCTGCGGAGGAGAATCATCATTTCCGCCATCATCTTGGTGAATACCCTCGGTGCCGTGGAGAGGCTGAATGGCAGGGCCTGGAACTGAAAATGACAGTCCAACAGTGTGAATCGAAGATAAGCTTGATGCGGCAGCCAAATCAGAATGTGGAGGTACGCATCCTTGATATCCAGGGATACCAGGAATTCCCCCTCCTCCAGATCTGATATCACTGCCCTTAGAGACTCCATTTTGAACTCAAACTCCATCAGAAAGGGGTTTAGTGATTTTAAGTTCAAAATGGGCCTGACCGAACCATCCGGATTCGGTACCACGAAAAGGTTCGAATAGTAACCTTCGTTTTGCATATGAGGTGGTACTGGCACAATGACTTGTGCTTCCTCCAACTTCTGGACGGCTTCTTGCAGGACAGTCCTGTCCGCCAGCAGAGCTGGCAAGCCTGATTTGAAGAATCGGGGAGGAGGGAGATTTTGAAATTCCAGCCTGTACCCCTGAGACACAATATCTTGCACCCAGGGGTCCAGGCCGGAAGACACCCAGACGTGACTGTAATGCTTGAGTCTCGCTCCCACCGGCCCCACCTCCGGGGCGTGTAGTCCACCGTTATGCGGAGGACTTTGGTGTACCTGAAGCAGGTTTCTGTTCCTGGGAACCTGCAGCCACAGGTTTCTTGGACTTGGGCCGACCTCCCCGAAAGAAGGTTTTGGACGGCTTGGCCTTTCTGGGCTTGGTAGACCGAAAGGGCTGTGATGTAGCTGAAGAAAAGGGTTTCTTCGGAGCAGGTGTAGCTGAGGGAGGAAAAGGTGACTTACCAGCCGTAGCCGTGGAGATCCACGTATCTAACGCTTCCCCAAAGAGAGCCTGACCTGAGTAGGATAGGGTCTCCACACTTCTCCTGGATTCTACGTCAGCAGACCACTGGCACAACCACAGTCCTTGACGAGCTGATACAGACATGGAAAAAATTCCCGCAGCCATGGAACCCAGGTCTTTCATGGATTCTATCAGAAATCCTGCCGAATCCTGAATGTTATGTAAAAACAATTCAACATCACATTTCTCCATAGTATCCAAGTCTTCAAGTAACGAGCCTGACCACTTTACTATAGCTTTGGCAATCCAAGCACTGGCAATAGTGGGACATAGTATTGCCCCAGAAGCCGTGTACATGGATTTGAGCGTATTATCAATTTTATGATCAGCCGGCTCTTTCAAGGCGGTAGTTCCTGGAACAGGTAAAACCACCTTTTTTGAGAGTCTGGATACAGACGCGTCAACAATGGGCGGATTTTCCCATTTTTTCCTATCCTCTACCGGGAAAGGAAATGCCACTAGAACCATTTTAGGTATCTGGAATTTTTTATCCGGGTTTTCCCAAGCCCTTTCAAAAATAGCATTTAATTCCTTTGACGTAGGGAAGGTTAGCGAGGCTTTCTTATTTTCAGTGAAGTAAGCCTCCTCAACCTGCTCAGGTGTCGTATCAGCAATATTCAACACAACTCTAATAGCCTCTATCATCAACTGCACCCCTTTAGCAAGAGATGCTGTTCCCCGCAACACATCCCTGTCACCGTCTGCAGTGTCAGAACCGGTATCTGTGTCATCCTGCATGATCTGTGCAAGAGCATGTTTATGTGAATATACAGCGGGGAGCCCTGATGTACCAGAACTGGGCCAGACTGCCATAGAGTTCTGTAAAGCCTGAGTTGCAGATTCATTTTGTGCAACCCTATTTGAAATCTGAGAAATCATAGATTTGATAGAGGATAACCACTCAGGCTCCCTTGTTGGTATCTGTGCTAAACCAGTGCAATCCTGATTACATGGAATGGGATCATCCTGAGAGGACATATCCTCTGCAGCATACGACACAGAGTCCCTGGACATTGCTTAATGGAGACCACAGACACTCCACACGACAGAGTTTCACCCCCAAGAATGGCAAGAGAGACACTGAGATTGGAGCCAACCCACACACAGCGCTTTTAATGTAAAGGGAGACCCCCTACCAGCGCTGACTGTGCACCTTAATAGGCTACACAGTCTTAATGCAGCCTCCACCCCCCCCCCCCCCCTTCTACAACCCCCTGTATTCTGACTCAATAACTAGGCTGTAAGTATAGTGTTCTTCAGACAGTTACTCTGGGTATATGTCTACATTAACCAGTACTCACACCAAGAGACCTTATCAGATAGTGTCAACTCAAAACTGCCGAGATGTGAGATGAATCCAGATGAAGGTTTATTTCAAGCTGATATTCTTGTACAAAACAGCAGTAGGTGAAAAGATGATGTATTACCAGAGCTGGTTGGAATCTAAAATGGCCGACACACACAGAGCTGAGCACAGGATGAGGGCAGGTCTAATGACATCAGAACCTGGCTACAGGAAATCAAGAGGGACAATTTTTAACAAAATGCAAAGCTCTGCAATAAAACATGAAACACATATATCGTGGGACATGACACTCCCCGTCTGAAATCTTTAGATTTCACGATAAATCAAACATTATAGTAATGTCCTTAGATGAAGTCCAGAACTAATCTTGCAACCTGTAAGACAAAAGAGATAACCTGTAACAATAAACAACGATAACAAGAAATAAGTTCGGTCGAAGTCTTGAAGCTTGTAATCCATAAAAGTAGGAAAATGTTGGATCAAGTTCCAAGTGATAACCCATCTTCGGATTGGGGAAGCCGCAACTTGCAAACACTTCCACCAACCCACAGTATGATCCAAATAATAAGGTGTCGATGGTATATCATAGCTGGAAGTTTGAGGTAGAATACGTCCGATGATGAGGTGAATCTAGTAGCCATGTCCTTCTTTATGTGATATCTTCCTTTGGAAGGAGAAGTACTAGTTCAGTGATTGGACGGAAGAAAACTTTGGCAGAGCCTCCTTTGGTCACTTTAACCTCTACCTTACGAATCTTTCCATCGTCGCTGGGAACAACCTTGGTGATAAGTCCCATTGGCCATTCATTGCGATGGGCCTCTTTATCCTTTAAAAGAACAAGGTCACCGATCTGGAGATTGGGTTTTGGTGAAGGTCTTGTTCCACGATGAGCTGGATTAAGGCTAGTGGTAATGTGATGCCAGTGCTCAGGAGTGGAGAAACTTCTGATGCGTTCTACTCTGTTGCTGACGTATACATAGAATTGTTTTGTTTGGTTGTGTATATAACCAAGCACGACTTTGCTATCTGTGTAGAATGTAAATGAATCAATTGGAATGTCCAGTTCATCCTTTATAACTTCAGCAATTTCTACTGTTGGCACAGCTGCACAAAGCTCGAGTCTTGGTACAGAGCGTGCAGGTTCTGGGGTTAATTTGGCTTTACCCAGGACAAATCCACAGTGTAGTTTGTTGTTGGTTTCAAAGATCCTTCGGTAGGCTACTGCGGCTATGGCTTCCATCGATGTATCTGAGAAAATGTGGATTTCTCTCCTGGTAGCAGCTGAAAGGGAGCTGGGAGTGTAACAACGTGGTATTTGGAGTTGTTCCAATATCTTCAACGACTTCTTCCACGTCTCCCACCTTTGTTGTTGCTCAATAGGTAATGGAGTGTCCCAGTCTAAGTTCACCTTGGTTAACTGTCTCAGCAACATCTTGCCATGAATGGTGACTGGAGCTACAAATCCAAGAGGATCATAGATACTGTTTATGACAGATAAAACTCCTCGTTTGGTGAAAGGTTTGTCATAGCCTGATACCTGGAATGTAAATATGTCTTGTTTAATGTCCCAGAGCAAGCCTAGGCTGCGCTGTATGGGAGGAATATCAGAACCAAGATCAAGATCTTTCAAGTTGGTAGCATGATCATCAGAAGGAAATGCTTCCATTACTTTCTGGCTGTTGGAGATAATCTTGTGGAGCCTAAGGTTTGCTACAGAAAGCATTTCTTGTGTTCTGGTGAGGAGATCGATTGCCTCTTCACTTGTGGGTAGGGATTTAAGTCCGTCATCAACGTAGAAGTTCTTTTCAACAAAATGACGAGCGTCAGATCCATAGTCCTTCTCACCTTCCTGGGCTGTTCTTCTGAGTCCATAGATTGCTACAGCAGGAGAAGGGCTGTTGCCAAATACGTGTACCTTCATCCGGTAATCTATGACTTCATTATTGACGTTGTTGTCTTTGTGCCACAGGAACCTCAGGTAGTTCCGATTGTCTTCCCTGACTATGAAGCAATGGAACATTTGCTGGATATCAGCTACTACTGCCACAGGCTCTTCTCTAAAGCGAATTAGCACTCCTATGAGGCTGTTGTTTAGGTTTGGCCCAGTAAGGAGCAGATTGTTGAGGGAGACGTCATCATACTGAGCGCTGGAATCAAAAACCACTCTAATTTGATTGGGTTTCCGTGGGTGATACACGCCAAAGGATGGAAGGTACCAGCATTCTTCTCCTTCCTTTACTGGTGGTGCAGGTTCAGCGTGATCTCTGTCGAATATGTTTTGCATGAAAGCCACAAAATGTTTTTCCATCTCTAGTTTCCTCTTTAGAGTTCGTTTTAAAGATGAAAATCTAGCAACTGCTTGCTGTAGATTGTTTGGTAGTTTAACTCTTGGAAAGCGGAAGGGTAAAGGTGCTACCCAGCTGTTGGAATCGTCTTGAGTGAAGTCTTTGTCCATTATCTTGAGAAATTCTCTATCTTCTCTCGCAGATGCTAACTTGTTGTCCTCACTTGTTGAATTGAACACTGTCGATCCGAGGCTGTCGTCCCAAGACAGGACCATGTTCATGTTATCTTGATGGTTATGCTGCGAATTACTGCTGCCCAGCTTCTCTTTCACCCAGTAGTGATGTGGGCATGGCTGAAAACAGGTGCTGCGACCATTAAGCAATATGTTTGTCTTGAATGAGGAAATATTGGTAGGCGTCTTCATCTTGTCTATACAGACATTGCCTATGATAACCCAGCCTAGATCAAGACGTTGGGCAAATGGAGCATCATTTGGTCCATTGATGTGTTGGCGTACTTTATGTACCCTGAGAATGTCTCTACCAAGCAGAAGTAAGATCTTTGCATTTTTGTCAAGGGTTGGTATTTCGTTGTATATAGGCCTTAGGTGAGTGTGATGAAGAGCGGCCTCTGGGGTAGGAATCTCCTCTTCGTTGGATGGTATCTCATTACATTCAACAAGTGTGGGTAAGGGTATCTCAAGATTGTCCTTGAGAGAAACTACAACCAGTCCACTGGCTCTTCTTCCAGATTCCTCTGTAATTCCACTACAGGTACCCAAGGTGTAGGGGTAAGCATCTCCCTTTAAGTTTAACAGATCAAAGAGTTCTGATCTTGCGAGTGATTGGTTGCTCTGGTCGTCCAAGATGGTGTACACCCTTAGAGTCTTTTCTGGCTGTCCCTTGGGGTATACTTTGACTAGACATATCTTTGCACAAGACTTGTCCCGGAGATCTTCCCCACAGACTTTAGTACATGAAGAAGATACAGTAGTAGGACTTGCTGTTTGATCTGCATTCTCCCCGCCATGCCTTGGTGCAGAGGGGAAATGTGCAGGGGGTGTAGTATTGGGTTGAGATGAGTGCAGTGCCTGCACGTGGTCCTCACAGCCGCACTCTATGCACTTAATAGCAGTTTTACAGTCTTTAGCAAAATGTTCAGTAGAAGCACAACATCTGAAACATACCCCAAAATTCTTTAGAAGTTCCTTGCGTTCCTGGAGGGGTTTCTTTCTGAAACCGATGCATTTCTTGAGGGGATGTGGCTTCTTATGAATGGGACACATGCGGTTGGGGTTTTCGATCCTATCACCTTGGTTGCTCTTGACAAGAGCTGATGCTGGTGTGGGAAGGATTTCAGTCTTTTTCACTGATACTGGACCTCTGTGGTTCTTGTAGTTAGAGCGTGGGCTGTCAAACTTAGAGGTAGGTGAACCAGGATGATTTGACTCACTGTAGGAGAAGCTTGGGTCATTCTTGGATTCCGCAATGTTCTTGACAAACTCACAGAAGTAAGAAAAGGGGGGAAAGGAGACTCGATTTTCTCTTTTATATCTTGACCCAAGTGTAGTCCACCTTTCTTGAATACCGTATGGCAGCTTGGAAACTATTGGGTTTACCCCATGAGCTGTGTCCAGGTAACTGAGGCCAGGTAAGTGAGTGTCCATTTTGGCCAGCTGGAGTTCAAAGAGTAGGTCACTGAGTTCTTGGAATTTCTCATTGTCCTTGCCGGATATTTTTGGAAAATCCTGCAGTCGTTTGAACAGAGCATTCTCTATGGCTTCAGGACTTCCAAAGCTTCGTTCTAACCTTTCCCAAGCCGCAAAGAGGCCTGCCGCAGGATTATCAATGTGGACGGATCTGAGTCTCTTGACGCGTTCTGTAGACTGTGGGCCCAGCCACGTGATCAGCAGATCTAGTTCTTCGGCAGCAGTAATACCAAGGTTATTAGTTGTGGATCTGAAGGAACATTTCCAACCTCTGTAGTTCTCAGGCTGGTCATCAAACCTAGTGAGGCTGGTCTTAATAAGTTCACGACGAACCATGAATCTTGCAAAGTCTGACATGTCTGTTTTCTCTGACTTTGGGCAAGGAATTGCTGGCTGTGTAGTGCTGTTCATATTATTTGTGGTGTTCTGGGTAAGAGACATAGGGAGATAGGGCGGTGCATAGGCATTCAACCTAAGAGCTGGTTTAAGGTCTGTAGGTCTCGCTGCATGTGGAACTGTGTGATTGCCAGGGATTTGGTGACTTACTGGCATATTGGGTTGTGACCAGGCATTTGTATATTGAGTTTGTTGAGGTGTTGGGCCTTGGTGCACTGTGGTGTGTGAAAATGGGCCAGGATGACCAAGTGATTGTGCATTGTACTGACCTTGGATGTGGCGTGTTGCATAGGGATCGGAGTCTTTTTGTTCTGGAAGGATGTCCCCTGGAAGGATGTCCGCACTGTCAGGAATGTTTGCAGCAATCAGGGGTTCACTGTTTTGACTTAGGACGTAGTCTCTTGTGCGCTTAAGAGGATCTTCCACATCCACTTCACTTGAACTGATGCTGTCTCTTTCACTTCCACTGCCAGCTTGTTCCAAAACCTTTAACCGTACCATTGCTGTGGCATACTCACATTGTTTCTCTAGAGCTTCCATTTCTGCTCTTTCACGTGCTATTCTAGATTCCATTTCTGCTCTTTCGCGTGCAAAATCGGCTTGTATTTTAGCAGTTTCTGCTTCTGCACGTGCATTTATAAGTTGTTCGCTGAGCATGGAATATTTTGAGCTTCGTGACTTAGATGATCGTTTTGAACGCCTGGTGGACACAGAAATGCGTGATGATGTTTCCAATAATTGTGCAATTCTGGCTGCTGTCTTAGACTTAACTTCTCGCAATAGACTGTCTCGATCCAAATTAAGACGATAAAAGTTTTGCAGTTCTTCTAAAGAATCCTGGCTATTGAGTTTCTTCAAAATGCTTATATATTCCTTACTTGACACTTTATAAAGTTCATATACTGAACAAAGCTGTCCTAGTGCGCCCTCTAGCGGTGACACATCACAAACAGGCTGAGAAATGGTGGACATATGACCTTGCAATTTTTGCCATAAGTTTAGCACAGTGGAAGAAAGTTCATGTTTCCTACCTTCAAGATTCTCTTTTACCTTCCATGAAGGCTTTGCAGGGCGTTTAGACTGCAGGTTGAGATCCATAACTTCTGCTTGTTCATCTTGGATAGCCGGAACTGTATTTCCTTCAGCCATGATAGTACACAGGAAAATGGATCTGAATAAAGCTAGAGTAAGTTTGTAGCTGGTTATGCTATAATGAGCTGTTATAGCTGCAAACACTGATTTCCTGTTACACTGCAGGCAAGCTTGTTATGTATTTGTATCTGCAGAAGCTGCAACTGGCTTACTGGTAGTTTTTATCAAACATCTTTTCACTATTCTGACTCAATAACTAGGCTGTAAGTATAGTGTTCTTCAGACAGTTACTCTGGGTATATGTCTACATTAACCAGTACTCACACCAAGAGACCTTATCAGATAGTGTCAACTCAAAACTGCCGAGATGTGAGATGAATCCAGATGAAGGTTTATTTCAAGCTGATATTCTTGTACAAAACAGCAGTAGGTGAAAAGATGATGTATTACCAGAGCTGGTTGGAATCTAAAATGGCCGACACACACAGAGCTGAGCACAGGATGAGGGCAGGTCTAATGACATCAGAACCTGGCTACAGGAAATCAAGAGGGACAATTTTTAACAAAATGCAAAGCTCTGCAATAAAACATGAAACACATATATCGTGGGACATGACACCCTGGTACCGTGAGAGATAGCTGGAGTTGCTGTGGAGGGACTTGCTCTTCCTGGACAGCGCTGTGCAGGCAGGAAAATGGCGCTGAAACGCTGCTGGGTCCGCTCTGAGAAGCTCCGCCCCCAAAATGGCACTGTCTTCCCAGGGCCGGTGCTAGGGTGTTCGGCGCCCCCCCTGCAAACTATACATTTGCGCCCTCCCATATTCCTTTGGCGCGCCGGGAAAAGGGGTGTGGTCTCACAAGTAAGGGGCATAGCCACACAATAGTACCCCCATTCAAAATTACGCCACAATGTAGCACAATCTTATTCATCTTATACGTAATGCCCCACCCGTAGTAGTAGCGTCCTTATATGTAATGCCCCCCAGTAGTAGTAGCGTCCTTATACATAGTGCACCCCCAGTAGTAGTAGCATCCTTATGGATAATGCCCTCCAGTAGAAGTAGCATCCTTATACATAATGCCCCCCCCAGTAGTAGTAGCGTCCTTATACATAATGCCCCCCCAGTAGTAGTAGCATCCTTATGCATAATGCCCTCCAGTAGTAGTAGCATCCTTATACATAATGCCCCCCCAGTTGTAGTAGCATCCTTATACATAGTGCACCCCCAGTAATAGTAGCATCCTTATGCATAATGCCCCCCAGTAGTAGTAGCATCCTTATGCATAATGCCCCCCAGTAGTAGTAGCATCCTTATGCATAATGCCCCCCCAGTAGGAGTAGCATCATTATGCATAATGCCACCCCAGTAGGAGTAGCATCCTTATGCATAATGCCCCCCCAGTAGGAGTAGCATCCTTATGCATAATGCCCCCCCAGTAGTAGTAGCATCCTTATACATAATGCCCCCCAGTAGTAGTAGCATCCTTATACATAATGCCCCCCAGTAGTAGTAGCATCCTTATACATAATGCCCCCCAGTAGTAGTAGCATCCTTATACATAATGCCCCCCCCCCAGCAAAAAAAAAAGTGTGGTCCCCGATACATCAATAAAACCAGCACTAGGCAGAACCAGCCAGGGGTAGTAATGCCATAGCAGGGGAGACACTCAGTGTGGGGTCCCCCTGCCATAACATTAATCATCCCCCCAGCCAGTCAGCCCAGGGTTGGAATTCCTCGGAAAGTGGGAACCCCAAAAAATAAAAATGGGGTCCCCCCTCCCGAGCAATAACCAGCACTGGGCTGATAGCCCAGTGCTATGCCCCGCAACCCTGGTGGCGGTGGGTGCGGGGTTCATTGTGTGTTAATATTGTTCTTTACAGGTGGCCTACAGGTCCCAGCAAGCCTGCCCCAGCATGCTGGCACTTGGAGAACCACAAGTGCCAGCATGCCCGGACATAAAGGGCCCGCTGGCACCTGTAGTCCACCTGCAAAGAATAGTAATATTGTTCTTTACAGGTGGCCTACAGGTACCAGCAAGCCTGCCCCAGCATGCTGGCACTTGGAGAACCACAAGTGCCAGCATGCCCGGACATAAAGGCTGGCACCTGTAGTCCACCTGTAAGTAAAATCTTAAAATAAAACACCACACGGTCTTAAAAATAAGTTTTATTAAACTGGATCTTCACCTGGGGGCGGCGGCCTTTAAGCTCTTTTGCGTGGTTGCCGCCTTTCCAGGGCTTCCTGCGTCTTCACCTGGGGGGGCGCCACCTCCCCAGGGCTTCCACCGTCTTCACCTGGTGGGCGGCGGCTGCTAAGCTCTTTTGCATAGCCGCCGCCCATCCAGGACTTCCGGCGTCTTCTTCCTTCAGGAGCTCTTCACAGCTCCTCCTCCGCCGTCGGACTGACGCTCCTCTGCCTCGCGCTGACTTATATAAGTCAGCCGGAGGGGGCGGGGCGATGACGCGGCGAGCCGTGATTGGCTCGCGGCGGCCATCCTGAATTTAAAAAATTACGCTGAGGCGCCATTTTTGAAACTGGTACCGCTCCGCTGCCAAACTCTGCAGGCTAAAGGTAAACCTCCGCCACCCGCACCGCCGCCGCAACCCGCCGCCCGCACCACCGCCCCATCCCGCCGCCCGCACCACCGCCGCATCCAGCCGCCCGCACCTCCTCCGCCAGCGTCGCCCACACAGTGATTGACAGCGGATCCAGTGACGGATCCGCTGGCCAATTACTGTGGCCTCACTGACAGGGATGTGCTTTCATAGGTTGAAAGCACGTCCCTGTATGAAAGCGGCACCTCTAATGGTGCCGCTTTCCCATATATTTTCAATGGGCTTTTACTGCCCATGGCTAGTCCCCGCCCGTACCCGCCACCCGCTCCCATACCTTTCCCCAGAGACAACGGGAGGCACCACGATCGGTGCCTCCCAAACACATAAGGAGGGGAGCAATGATAAGAATAATGGTGGTCATTCCGAGTTGTTCGCTCGGTAATTGTTTTCGCATCGCAGCGATTTTACGCTTAGTGCGCATGCGCAATGTCCGCAGTGCGACTGCGCCAAGTAAATTTGCTATGCAGTTAGGAATTTTACTCACGGCTTTTTCATCGTTCTGGTGATCGTAATGTGATTGACAGGAAGTGGGTGTTCCTGGGCGGAAACTGGCCGTTTTATGGGAGTGTGTGAAAAAACGCTACCGTTTCTGGGAAAAACGCGGGAGTGGCTGGAGAAACGGAGGAGTGTCTGGGCGAACGCTGGGTGTGTTTGTGACGTCAAACCAGGAACGACAAGCACTGAACTGATCGCAGATGCCGAGTAAGTGTGGAGCTACTCAGAAACTGCTAAGAGAGGTGTAATCGCAATATTGCGAATACGTCGTTCGCAATTTTAAGAAGCTAAGATTCACTCCCAGTAGGCGGCGGCTTAGCGTGAGTAAATCTGCTAAAAGCAGCTTGCGAGCGAACAACTCGGAATGAGGGCCAATATTAAGAGGATACATATGACACAGAAACAGAATATGTGTCATATGCATCTTCTTTGTATTATCTTAATCATTAATGACAGGGGAGGCACTGCCTCCCCTGCCTCCCCTGACTGCACGTCCCTGCCCCCCAGTAGTAGTAGTGTCCTTATACGTAGTGCACCCCCAGTAGTAGAAGCGTCCTTATACGTAATTCCCCCTAGTAGTAGTAGCGTCCTTATACGTAATGCACCCCCAGTAGTAGTAGCATCCTTATGCATAATGCCCCCCAGTAGTAGTAGCATCCTTATACATAATGCCCCCCCCCCATTAGTAGTAGCGTCCTTATATGTGTAGTGCACCCCCAGTAGTAGAAGCATCCTTATACATAATTCCCCCTAGTAGTAGTAGCGTCCTTATACGTAATGCCCCATCCAGTTGTAGTAGCGTCCTTATATGTAGTGCACCCCCAGTAGTAGAAGCGTCCATATGCATAATGCCCCCCAGTAGTAGTAGCATCCTTATGCATAATGCCCCCCCCAGTAGTAGTAGCGTCCTTATATGTAGTGCACCCCCAGTAGTAGAAGCATCCTTATACGTAATTCCCCCTAGTAGTAGTAGCATCCTTATACGTAATGCCCCCCCAGTTGTAGTAGCGTCCTTATACGTAGTGCACCCCCAGTAGTAGAAGCGTCCTTATACATAATTCCCCCTAGTAGTAGTAGCGTCCTTATACGTAATGCCCCCTCCAGTTGTAGTAGCGTCCATATACGTAATGCACCCCCAGTAGTAGAAGCGTCCATATGCATAATTCCGCCCTAGTAGTAGTAGCGTCCTTATACGTAATGCCCCCCCCCCCAGTTGTAGTAGCGTCCTTATACGTAGTGCACCCCCAGTAGTAGAAGCGTCCTTATACGTAATGCGCCCCCAGTAGTAGTACCTTCCTTATACATAATGCCCCCCCCAGTAGTAGCATCCTTATACGTAATGCCCTCCCCCAGTAGTAGTATTGTTATACGTAATGCCCCCCCAGTAATAGTAGCGTCCTATACATAATGCCCCCAAGCAGTAGTATCGTCCTTATACGTAATGACCCCCCAGTAGTAGCATCGTTACACGCAATGGCCCCCCCCCTGTAGTAGTAGCGTCCTTAAAGCACACATAAACGCACACACACACACACACACACACACACACACACACACACACAGACACAATACACACGCACACACACACACACACACACAAACACTAGAGATGAGCGCCTGAAATTTTTCGGGTTTTGTGTTTTGGTTTTGGGTTCGGTTCCGCGGCCGTGTTTTGGGTTCGAACGCGTTTTGGCAAAACCTCACCGAATTTTTTTTGTCGGATTCGGGTGTGTTTTGGATTCGGGTGTTTTTTTCAAAAAACACTAAAAAACAGCTTAAATCATAGAATTTGGGGGTCATTTTGATCCCAAAGTATTATTAACCTCAAAAACCATAATTTACACTCATTTTCAGTCTATTCTGAATACCTCACACCTCACAATATTATTTTTAGTCCTAAAATTTGCACCGAGGTCGCTGTGTGAGTAAGATAAGCGACCCTAGTGGCCGACACAAACACCGGGCCCATCTAGGAGTGGCACTGCAGTGTCACGCAGGATGTCCCTTCCAAAAAACCCTCCCCAAACAGCACATGACGCAAAGAAAAAAAGAGGCGCAATGAGGTAGCTGTGTGAGTAAGATTAGCGACCCTAGTGGCCGACACAAACACCGGGCCCATCTAGGAGTGGCACTGCAGTGTCACGCAGGATGGCCCTTCCAAAAAACCCTCCCCAAACAGCACATGATGCAAAGAAAAAAAGAGGCGCAATGAGGTAGCTGTGTGAGTAAGATTAGCGACCCTAGTGGCCGACACAAACACCGGGCCCATCTAGGAGTGGCACTGCAGTGTCACGCAGGATGTCCCTTCCAAAAAACCCTCCCCAAACAGCACATGACGCAAAGAAAAAAAGAGGCGCAATGAGGTAGCTGTGTGAGTAAGATTAGCGACCCTAGTGGCCGACACAAACACCGGGCCCATCTAGGAGTGGCACTGCAGTGTCACGCAGGATGGCCCTTCCAAAAAACCCTCCCCAAACAGCACATGACGCAAAGAAAAAAAGAGGCGCAATGAGGTAGCTGACTGTGTGAGTAAGATTAGCGACCCTAGTGGCCGACACAAACACCGGGCCCATTTAGGAGTGGCACTGCAGTGTCACGCAGGATGTCCCTTCCAAAAAACCCTCCCCAATCAGCACATGATGCAAAGAAAAAGAAAAGAAAAAAGAGGTGCAAGATGGAATTGTCCTTGGGCCCTCCCACCCACCCTTATGTTGTATAAACAAAACAGGACATGCACACTTTAACCAACCCATCATTTCAGTGACAGGGTCTGCCACACGACTGTGACTGATATGACGGGTTGGTTTGGACCCCCCCCAAAAAAGAAGCAATTAATCTCTCCTTGCACAAACTGGCTCTACAGAAGCAAGATGTCCACCTCATCATCACCCTCCGATATATCACCGTGTACATCCCCCTCCTCACAGATTATCAATTCGTCCCCACTGGAATCCACCATCTCAGCTCCCTGTGTACTTTGTGGAGGCAATTGCTGCTGGTCAATGTCTCCGCGGAGGAATTGATTATAATTCATTTTAATGAACATCATCTTCTCCACATTTTCTGGATGTAACCTCGTACGCCGATTGCTGACAAGGTGAGCGGCGGCACTAAACACTCTTTCGGAGTACACACTTGTGGGAGGGCAACTTAGGTAGAATAAAGCCAGTTTGTGCAAGGGCCTCCAAATTGCCTCTTTTTCCTGCCAGTATAAGTACGGACTGTGTGACGTGCCTACTTGGATGCGGTCACTCATATAATCCTCCACCATTCTATCAATGTTGAGAGAATCATATGCAGTGACAGTAGACGACATGTCCGTAATCGTTGTCAGGTCCTTCAGTCCGGACCAGATGTCAGCATCAGCAGTCGCTCCAGACTGCCCTGCATCACCGCCAGCGGGTGGGCTCGGAATTCTGAGCCTTTTCCTCGCACCCCCAGTTGCGGGAGAATGTGAAGGAGGAGATGTTGACAGGTCGCGTTCCGCTTGACTTGACAATTTTGTCACCAGCAGGTCTTTCAACCCCAGCAGACTTGTGTCTGCCGGAAAGAGAGATCCAAGGTAGGCTTTAAATCTAGTATCGAGCACGGTGGCCAAAATGTAGTGCTCTGATTTCAACAGATTGACCACCCGTGAATCCTTGTTAAGCGAATTAAGGGCTCCATCCACAAGTCCCACATGCCTAGCGGAATCGCTCCGTGTTAGCTCCTCCTTCAATGTCTCCAGCTTCTTCTGCAAAAGCCTGATGAGGGGAATGACCTGACTCAGGCTGGCAGTGTCTGAACTGACTTCACGTGTGGCAAGTTCAAAGGGCATCAGAACCTTGAACAACGTTGAAATCATTCTCCACTGCGCTTGAGACAGGTGCATTCCACCTACTATATCGTGCTCAATTGTATAGGCTTGAATGGCCTTTTGCTGCTCCTCCAACCTCTGAAGCATATAGAGGGTTGAATTCCACCTCGTTACCACTTCTTGCTTCAGATGATGGCAGGGCAGGTTCAGTAGTTTTTGGTGGTGCTCCAGTCTTCTGTACGTGGTGCCTGTACGCCGAAAGTGTCCCGCAATTCTTCTGGCCACCGACAGCATCTCTTGCACGCCCCTGTCGTTTTTAAAAAAATTCTGCACCACCAAATTCAAGGTATGTGCAAAACATGGGACGTGCTGGAATTTGCCCATATTTAATGCACACACAATATTGCTGGCGTTGTCCGATGCCACAAATCCACAGGAGAGTCCAATTGGGGTAAGCCATTCCGCGATGATCTTCCTCAGTTGCCGTAAGAGGTTTTCAGCTGTGTGCGTATTCTGGAAAGCGGTGATACAAAGCGTAGCCTGCCTAGGAAAGAGTTGGCGTTTGCGAGATGCTGCTACTGGTGCCGCCGCTGCTGTTCTTGCGGCGGGAGTCCATACATCTACCCAGTGGGCTGTCACAGTCATATAGTCCTGACCCTGCCCTGCTCCACTTGTCCACATGTCCGTGGTTAAGTGGACATTGGGTACAACTGCATTTTTTAGGACACTGGTGAGTCTTTTTCTGACGTCCGTGTACATTCTCGGTATCGCCTGCCTACAGAAGTGGAACCTAGATGGTATTTGGTAACGGGGGCACACTGCCTCAATAAATTGTCTAGTTCCCTGTGAACTAACGGCGGATACCGGACGCACGTCTAACACCAACATAGTTGTCAAGGCCTCAGTTATCCGCTTTGCAGTAGGATGACTGCTGTGATATTTCATCTTCCTCGCAAAGGACTGTTGAACAGTCAATTGCTTACTGGAAGTAGTACAAGTGGGCTTACGACTTCCCCTCTGGGATGACCATCGACTCCCAGCGGCAACAACAGCAGCGCCAGCAGCAGTAGGCGTTACACGCAAGGATGCATCGGAGGAATCCCAGGCAGGAGAGGACTCGTCAGAATTGCCAGTGACATGGCCTGCAGGACTATTGGCATTCCTGGGGAAGGAGGAAATTGACACTGAGGGAGTTGGTGGGGTGGTTTGCGTGAGCTTGGTTACAAGAGGAAGGGATTTACTGGTCAGTGGACTGCTTCCGCTGTCACCCAAAGTTTTTGAACTTGTCACTGACTTATTATGAATGCGCTGCAGGTGACGTATAAGGGAGGATGTTCCGAGGTGGTTAACGTCCTTACCCCTACTTATTACAGCTTGACAAAGGGAACACACGGCTTGACACCTGTTGTCCGCATTTCTGGTGAAATACCTCCACACCGAAGAGCTGATTTTTTTGGTATTTTCACCTGGCATGTCAACGGCCATATTCCTCCCACGGACAACAGGTGTCTCCCCGGGTGCCTGACTTAAACAAACCACCTCACCATCAGAATCCTCCTGGTCAATTTCCTCCCCAGCGCCAGCAACACCCATATCCTCCTCATCCTGGTGTACTTCAACACTGACATCTTCAATCTGACTATCAGGAACTGGACTGCGGGTGCTCCTTCCAGCACTTGCAGGGGGCGTGCAAATGGTGGAAGGCGCATGCTCTTCACGTCCAGTGTTGGGAAGGTCAGGCATCGCAACCGACACAATTGGACTCTCCTTGTGGATTTGGGATTTCGAAGAATGCACAGTTCTTTGCTGTGCTGCTTTTGCCAGCTTGAGTCTTTTCATTTTTCTAGCGAGAGGCTGAGTGCTTCCATCCTCATGTGAAGCTGAACCACTAGCCATGAACATAGGCCAGGGCCTCAGCCGTTCCTTGCCACTCCGTGTCGTAAATGGCATATTGGCAAGTTTACGCTTCTCCTCCGACAATTTTATTTTAGGTTTTGGAGTCCTTTTTTTTCTGATATTTGGTGTTTTGGATTTGACATGCTCTGTACTATGACATTGGGCATCGGCCTTGGCAGACGACGTTGCTGGCATTTCATCGTCTCGGCCATGACTAGTGGCAGCAGCTTCAGCACGAGGTGGAAGTGGATCTTGATCTTTCCCTAATTTTGGAACCTCAACATTTTTGTTCTCCATATTTTAATAGGCACAACTAAAAGGCACCTCAGGTAAACAATGGAGATGGATACTAGTATACAATTATGGACTGCCTGCCGAGTGCAGACACAGAGGTAGCCACAGCCGTGAACTACCGCACTGTACTGTGTCTGCTGCTAATATAGACTGGTTGATAAAGAGATAGTATACTCGTAACTAGTATGACTATAAAGAAAGAAAAAAAAACCACGGTTAGGTGGTATATACAATTATGGACGGGCTGCCGAGTGCCGACACAGAGGTAGCCACAGCCGTGAACTACCGCACTGTACTGTGTCTGCTGCTAATATATAGACTGGTTGATAAAGAGATAGTATACTCGTAACTAGTATGTATGTATAAAGAAAGAAAAAAAAACCACGGTTAGGTGGTATATACAATTATGGACGGGCTGCCGAGTGCCGACACAGAGGTAGCCACAGCCGTGAACTACCGCACTGTACTGTGTCTGCTGCTAATATATAGACTGGTTGATAAAGAGATAGTATACTCGTAACTAGTATGTATGTATAAAGAAAGAAAAAAAAACCACGGTTAGGTGGTATATACAATTATGGACGGGCTGCCGAGTGCCGACACAGAGGTAGCCACAGCCGTGAACTACCGCACTGTACTGTGTCTGCTGCTAATATATAGACTGGTTGATAAAGAGATAGTATACTCGTAACTAGTATGTATGTATAAAGAAAGAAAAAAAAACCACGGTTAGGTGGTATATACAATTATGGACGGGCTGCCGAGTGCCGACACAGAGGTAGCCACAGCCGTGAACTACCGCACTGTACTGTGTCTGCTGCTAATATAGACTGGTTGATAAAGAGATAGTATACTCGTAACTAGTATGTATGTATAAAGAAAGAAAAAAAAACCACGGTTAGGTGGTATATACAATTATGGACGGGCTGCCGAGTGCCGACACAGAGGTAGCCACAGCCGTGAACTACCGCACTGTACTGTGTCTGCTGCTAATATATAGACTGGTTGATAAAGAGATAGTATACTCGTAACTAGTATGTATGTATAAAGAAAGAAAAAAAAACCACGGTTAGGTGGTATATACAATTATGGACGGGCTGCCGAGTGCCGACACAGAGGTAGCCACAGCCGTGAACTACCGCACTGTACTGTGTCTGCTGCTAATATATAGACTGGTTGATAAAGAGATAGTATACTCGTAACTAGTATGTATGTATAAAGAAAGAAAAAAAAACCACGGTTAGGTGGTATATACAATTATGGACGGGCTGCCGAGTGCCGACACAGAGGTAGCCACAGCCGTGAACTACCGCACTGTACTGTGTCTGCTGCTAATATATAGACTGGTTGATAAAGAGATAGTATACTCGTAACTAGTATGTATGTATAAAGAAAGAAAAAAAAACCACGGTTAGGTGGTATATTCAATTATGGACGGGCTGCCGAGTGCCGACACAGAGGTAGCCACAGCCGTGAACTACCGCACTGTACTGTGTCTGCTGCTAATATATAGACTGGTTGATAAAGAGATAGTATACTCGTAACTAGTATGTATGTATAAAGAAAGAAAAAAAAACCACGGTTAGGTGGTATATACAATTATGGACGGGCTGCCGAGTGCCGACACAGAGGTAGCCACAGCCGTGAACTACCGCACTGTACTGTGTCTGCTGCTAATATATAGACTGGTTGATAAAGAGATAGTATACTCGTAACTAGTATGTATGTATAAAGAAAGAAAAAAAAACCACGGTTAGGTGGTATATACAATTATGGACGGGCTGCCGAGTGCCGACACAGAGGTAGCCACAGCCGTGAACTACCGCACTGTACTGTGTCTGCTGCTAATATATAGACTGGTTGATAAAGAGATAGTATACTCGTAACTAGTATGTATGTATAAAGAAAGAAAAAAAAACCACGGTTAGGTGGTATATACAATTATGGACGGGCTGCCGAGTGCCGACACAGAGGTAGCCACAGCCGTGAACTACCGCACTGTACTGTGTCTGCTGCTAATATAGACTGGTTGATAAAGAGATAGTATACTACTAATATTATATATACTGGTGGTCAGGTCACTGGTCACTAGTCACACTGGCAGTGGCACTCCTGCAGCAAAAGTGTGCACTGTTTAATTTTAATATAATATTATGTACTCCTGGCTCCTGCTATAACCTATAACTGGCACTGCAGTGCTCCCCAGTCTCCCCCACAATTATAAGCTGTGTGAGCTGAGCACAGTCAGATATATATATACATTGATGCAGCACACTGGGCTGAGCAGTGCACACAGATATGGTATGTGACTGAGTCACTGTGTGTATCGTTTTTTTTCAGGCAGAGAACGGATATATTAAATAAAACAAACAACTGCACTGTCTGTGTCTGGTGGTCACTGTGGTCGTCAGTCACTAAACTCTGCACTCTCTTCTACAGTATCACAGCCTCAGGTCAATCTCTCTCTCTCTCTCTCTCTCTCAACCCTAATCTAAATGGAGAGGACGCCAGCCACGTCCTCTCCCTATCAATCTCAATGCACGTGTGAAAATGGCGGCGACGCGCGGCTCCTTATATAGAATCCGAGTCTCGCGATAGAATCCGAGCCTCGCGAGAATCCGACAGCGTCATGATGACGTTCGGGCGCGCTCGGGTTAACCGAGCAAGGCGGGAAGATCCGAGTCGCTCGGACCCGTGAAAAAAAACATGAAGTTCGGGCGGGTTCGGATTCAGAGAAACCGAACCCGCTCATCTCTAACAAACACACACACATTTCCCTCTCACACTTCACTTACCTAAGCCAGTCTCCCTACACTACAGCAGCCTGGTCCGTGTAGCTCCGCCCCCTTCTGTCCCGTTTAGCCCCGCCCCCTTCCACCCCGCTTAGCTCCGCCCCTTCTGTCCCGTACACAGCGCTGTCCTGTCACACAGGTGAGGGTAGGGGAGGGAGGAGGATTTTCATGCTGCAGGCGCCGCAGCCAGTGCCTGTCATACAGTGACAGGCACAGCAGCAGCAGGGGGAACAGGACGGCGCAGCAGGGAAGGAATGCAGAGCAGGGGGAGCGCCTCTCCGTCCCAGCGCCTCCCTGCACTGCATCCCTTCGCTGAGCGGGTAGCGCCGGGCCTGTGTCTTCCCGCTCTTCACAAGGATTATACTGGCCTGAGATAAAGTGCTGGCTGAGATCCACGGACCCCGACAGGCTTGCTGACCAGTGCAGGGTGTAGGCGCTGGCTCAGGGCGCCCCTCACAGCGCCGCACTAAGTACCGCTAAGCCTCCGGAGCACAGTTAGTACTGTGCTCCTACCCTGTTGCCGCCATCTTCACACCGGCCTCTCGCTTGTTAGGGGGGGTCGGTGACTCACTCGCCACTGATCTTCAGCTCTGTAAGGGGGTGGCGGCATGCTGCTGGGGTGAGCGATCCCCTGTGGTGGGGAACGATCTATCCCCTCAGGAGCTCAGTGTCCTGTCAGCGGAGATAGTGGCTCAGACCTCGCAAGGCGGACACTACGTCACCTGAAGCAGGGAGGCTGTTGCCAGCAGCCTCCCTGTAAAATAATAAACTTTAAAAACAAATTTTACTCAAGAAGCTCTGTAGAGCTCCCCTAGCTGTGACCGGCTCCTCCGGGCACATTTTCTAAACTGAGTCTGGTGGGAGGGGCACAGAGGGAGGAGCCAGCCCACACTCTCAAACTCTTAGAGTGCCAATGGCTCTTGGTGGACCCGTCTATACCCCATGGTACTAATGTTTACCCCATCATCCTCTAGGACGTAAGAGAAACATCTTATTTTATTGTACTGTAGGTCACCAATAGGGTGTCAATGGTCAACGTTTCGGTCCCCAGAAAGGGCATTTCTCAAGAAGGAATTTGTGGATTTTCTTTTTCCAATCGCCACCAAGAAACACTTTGTGGTTCTCGCTTTGGTATTAATCTAACGTACTAAAATAGCAAACACGCCAGATTCTTTGCGTAGGTTTTCGTAATAATTTCTGCACTTGTAAAAGATCATGCAATATTTTATATCTGTGTTTGAATTAAATGCATAAAGTGTGTAAGAAATAAAAGGGTATCTCAACAAGTCATACCATTTTGCAAACTAGACAACCTACCTCATCAAGGCCCTCATTCCGAGTTGTTCGCTCGCTAGCTGCTTTTAGCAGCATTGCACACGCTTAGCCGCCGCCCTCTGGGAGTGTATATTCGCTTAGCAGAATTTCGAACGAAAGATTAGCAGAATTGCGAATAGAAATTTCTTAGCAGTTTCTGAGTAGCTCTAGACTTACTCTGCCATTGCGATCAGTTCAGTCAGTTTCATTCCTGTTTTGACGTCACAAACACACCCAGCGTTCGCCCAGACACTCCACCGTTTCTTCAGACACTCCCGCGTTTTTTCCAGAAACGTCAACGTTTTTCCACACACTCCCATAAAACGGCAAGTTTCCGCCCAGAAACACCCACTTCCTGTCAATCACACTCCGATCACCAGAACGATGAAAAATCTTCATTAGGCCGTGATTAAAATACCAAAATTTTGTGCTAATTTACTTGGCGCAGGCGCACTGCGAACATTGCGCATGCGCAGTTTGCGATTAATCGCTCCGTAGCGAAAAAAACTAACGAGCGAACAACTCGGAATGACCCCCCAAATGCGGGGAAGTTTGTGTTTATGTATGCAAGCATATGGAAGATCTGGGTATTGGGATCCCTCAACTCTGGTCTGCTATCTGTAGTAGAGGGTGTTGTTATCTTGACTATAAAATACAGGAACTACGAAAGGAGGCATATAGTTTTAAAGAGTGGACTTTAAAGTGTCCCCCAAGTGTGTAGGTGTGAGTATGAGGGTGACTGAGGATGTTAAATGCCCCCTCCTCATACTCCAGTTGTACTAGCATTTCTGCAAGGCAGGATGATATCATTTATGATGAGAACATTAGACAATGGGGGTAATTCCAAGTTGATCGCAGCAGGAATTTTGTTAGCAGTTGGGCAAAACCAGGGCCCTCATTCCGAGTTGTTCGCTCGCAAGCGGATTTTAGCAGAGTTGCACACGCTAAGCCGCCACCTACTGGGAGTGAATCTTAGCATAGTAAAATTGCGAACGAAAGATTCTCAAAATTGCGATTACACACCTCTTAGCAGTTTCTGAGTAGCTTCAAACTTACTCGGCATCTGCGATCAGTTCAGTGCTTGTCGTTCCTGGTTTGACGTCACAAACACACCCAGCGTTCGCCCAGACACTCCCCCGTTTCTCCGGCCACTCCCGCGTTTTTCCCAGAAACGGTAGCGTTTTTTCACACACTCCCATAAAACGGCCAGTTTCCGCCCAGAAACACCCACTTCCTGTCAATCACATTACGATCACCAGAACGAAGAAAAAACCGCGAGTAAAATTCCTAACTGCATAGCAAATTTACTTGGCGCAGTCGCAGTGCGGACATTGCGCATGCGCATTAAGCGGAAAATCGCTGCGATGCGAAGATTTTTACAGAGCGAACAACTCGGAATGAGGGCCCATGTGCACTGCAGGTGTGGCAGATATAACATGTGCAGAGAGAGTTAGATTTGGGTGGATTATATTTCTGTGCAGGGTAAATACTGGCTGCTTTATTTTTACACTGCAATTTAGATTTCAGTTTGAACACACTCCAGCCAAATCTATCTCTCTCTGCACATGTTACATCTGTGTCCCCCCCCCCCCCTGCACTGCAGTGCACAAGGTTTTGCCCAACTGCTAACAAAGCTCCTGCTGCGATCAACTTGGAATTACCCCCATTGGGTAAAGGGCCATTCTCTTGCAGAGGCAAAATGATGATCAAGCACCACCTCCCTCTGATTCCCGGCAACATTAGCAAGTAAGGCCCTCATTCCGAGTTGTTCGCTCGTTCTTTTCCTTCGCATAGGTGCGATTTTCCGCTAACTGCGCATGCGCAATGTTCGCACTGCGGCTGCGCCAAGTTCATCACTATATTTTACTCACGGCATTACAAGGTTTTTACTTCGTTCTGCTGATCGTCGTGTGATTGACAGGAAGTGGGTGTTTCTGGGCGGAAACAGGCCGTTTTATGGGTGTGTGTGAAAAAACGCTACAGTTTCTGGGAAAAACGCTGGAGTGGCTGGAGAAACGGAGGAGTGTCTGCCGTCTGGGCGAACGCTGGGTGTGTTTGTGACGTCAAACCAGGAACGACAAGCACTGAACTGATCACACTGGAAGAGTAAGTCTCGAGCTACTCAGAAACTGCACAGAAAAATCTTTTCGCAATATTGCGAATACTTCGTTCGCAATTTTGCTAAGCTAAGATTCACTCCCAGAGGGCAGCGGCTTAGCGTGTGCACTGCTGCGAAAAGCGGCTAGCGAGCAAAACAACTCGGAATGAGGGCCTAAGTTGGGAGTTTTAGGTAAGTTTCCCTCCTCTTAGTTGAACTTCTGCAATGCTGAGGATTAGTCCCACTCGTTATAAGTGTGATACCCAGTACTTGGGACCCTAGACTTTAATAAAATGTGATTAAAATGGCAGGCTGTAGGGGCAAAGGTAATGGGGAGAAGGGTATGAGGAATGGTGAAATGGGGGTCATATGGAGCCTGGAGAGAGAGAGCTTGGTCGGACGGTGTGTCCCCACGCTGCTGGCAGGACACATACGGGGAAGAGAGCAGAGAGGATAAAAAGAAAGAACGGTCTCGAGGAGGGTGTGACGCAGGAGAGGCTGAGCAGCGCTGAACAGAGAGACAGGTCGGAGGCTTACCGCGATTGAGAAGAACGGGATCCCGGCGTAGAGAGCGGAGCAGTGTGCAGCAGGGAGCCGGCAGTTCTCATCGGGGCAGCCGCGACGCTGAGAGGCAGGGATGTCAGCTTGAGGACGAGCGGATTCATCGCACCCATGGATGGAGAGGAGGCGGCTTCTTTGTGAGGTACAAGGACGGGGGCGGCCATATCAGGACTCGACCAGTCAGCCGGCAGCGGGGCATGCAGAGGGATGGAGCGGCACCTCCCTTAACAACCAGACGCGGTTACCCCGTCAGCCAAGGTTTTTAACGCAAAGTACTATTATCCCAGTGACTCAGTGACTTAAACGAACAGGCATCACAAGGGAAAGTTTAGTGCATTTCCAGCAGCCAGAGCCCCTGCCTGCACTCCTCTCCTTTTACCTCATGAGCCGAGGAGTGCAACTACAGTACAGAAGCCTCCAAACTAACTCCTTCCACTCAGCATAACACGTTTTGACGAGGAGAATAGTAAGAGTAGAGAAACGGAGACTCTAATCGCCATTGAAATAGATAGACAGCTGTCCACGTTGGTTCAGTCAGATAAAGGGAAAGTGTTGAGAAGAATTTGGCAAGCGGTCGCTTACCCATAAGTACCTGTTTAACCTCCATTTCCATTTCCTGCAGAGGAAAAGCAGAAACTAAAGGTAAAACTGACTAAGTATTAAGAACTTACCGGATACCTACCTATACCTAACAGTACTAACATCAACCGAGTATTACATAAGCAGTGAAGGGGTAGTGACTGCAAATGTGCTGATTTTTACATGAGCCCATATCATTTTTATATTAACCTACAAACACCTATAGAAATGTGGAAGGCAAAATTGATGTTGATTTGTTCGTTTTCATTTTTATTCCTATTCCACTGAGGTATTGGTGGATATTGTGACAGTTATTCATTATTTTTGTAGTGTATGCAAGAATGTATGAGAACTCTCATCCTCCCTACTTTTGCCCCTGTACAGTCTATGTTTAGCAACCACAGAGCCTCTGTCTCAGGCACTATGAATTCATTAGTGTGAACTTTGATTTTACACTGTAAGCTCCTGATTGGCTCTGTGAGATCGCATAGGATTACCAAGACTACTTCAAATCTCTTGTCAACTGTCAATCAAGTCATCTGTTAAATCTACTCAAAGCCAGATATATTCACACAGGACCCATTTAATCCCGTATGGCGTGTTCTGTTCCCATTGCATATAGGCAGATATTTATTTTGGTCCATGCTTCTGCAATAGGAAAGATTGTGGGGACAGAACATTGAGGGTAATTCAGAGTTGATCGCAGTAGCAAGTTTGTTAGCAGTTGGGCAAAACTATGGCCCTCATTCCGAGTTGTTCGCTCGCTAGCTGCTTTTAGCAGCATTGCACACGCTAAGCCGCCGCCCTCTGGGAGTGTATCTTAGCTTAGCAGAATTGCGAACGAAAGATTAGCAGAATTGCGAATAGAAATTTCTTAGCAGTTTCTGAGTAGCTCGAGACTTACTCCTACACAGCGATCAGTTCAGTCAGTTTCGTTCCTGGTTTGACGTCACAAACACACCCAGCGTTCGCCCAGACACTCCCCCGTTTCTCCAGCCACTCCCGCGTTTTTCCCAGAAACGTCAGCGTTTTTTCGCACACTCCCATAAAACGGCCAGTTTCCGCCCAGAAACACCCACTTCCTGTCAATCACACTATGATCACCAGAACGATGAAAAAACTTCGTTAGGCCGTGAGTAAATTACCAAACTTTTGTGCAGATTTACTTGGCGCAGGCGCACTGCGAACATTGCGCATGCGCAGGTTGCGACTAATCGCTCCGTTGCGAAAAAATCTAACGAGCGAACAACTCGGAATGAATTGGGTGGGTTATCTTGTTTCTGTGCAGGGTGAATACTGGCTGCTTTATTTTTACACTGCAATTTAGATTTCAGTTTGAACATATCCCACCCAAATCTAACTCTCTCTGCACATGTTATATCTGCCCCCCCTGCAGTGCACTTGGGCCTAATTCAGAGTTGATTGCAGCAGCAAATTTGTTAGCAATTGGGCAAAACCATGTGCACTTCAGGGGGCGGGGCGGGGGGCAGATATAACATGTGCAGAGAGAGTTAGATTTAGGTGAGGTGTGTTCAAACTGAAATCTAAATTGCAGTGTAAAAATAAAGCAGCCAGTAGTTACCCTGCACAGAAACAAAATAACCCACCCAAATCTAACTCTCTCTGCAAATGTTATACCTGCCCCCCCCCCCCCTTCAGTGCACATGGTTTTGCCCAACTGCTAACAAATTTGCTGCTGTGATCAACTCTGAATTACCCCCATTGTGCACTGGTGAACATTTCTCTCAGTAAAGTGAATTTTCACCAAATGTCGGCAACAACCCATGCAATCCACACATGCAAAGAAATCAAACCATAGATGTCCATAAATTAAGGAGGAGTAACGTGCCCTTTGTATAAGGAAGTTGTTGGTAGGTATGCCAGGGCACAAGCAGAAGTTATCGGACCCCAGAGCAATATTTTAAAGGTGCCCCACCACTCTGAGTACTCCACGGCTCTGCTCCATCAAAAACATCATGTGCATCTCCCACCCACAAATAAGCTCTGTTTTCTAAATGGCAGCTGCACATCTCCTGTTATACATGCTGGACCATGTTAGCCCCCACTTGTGTGCTCTCATTACTAGAGCATGTGCAGTATACCGATATACAGTCTGCTCTAGAAGTGGACGTACATTCCTCCTTGCTTCCGGCATGTTATCTATAGCTGCCAGTAATGTATATGTAACACCACTCCCTATGTACCGTTATAGGCAGTGCCGGCGACAGAGGGGGTCAAAGGGGACTCCTGTACCAGGCCCCAAGGATCAGAGGGACTCCAAGAACATGCCACTTAGTGCCCGGCAGGGATGTGAGTCATCTTGTTCAAATAGGGCAGTGAGCTGTAGGCGGTGTGGCGCTAGTGTGCGCTCGAACTTAGTGTTGCAGGCAGTTACGGGATATGGCAGCAGCTCCGCTGGCCAGGGCCGGATTAAGCCCTCAGGGGGCCCGGTGCACTTAAGAGAGGGGGGCCTTGCCGTAGAGATGAGCGGGTTCGGTTTCTCTGAAACCGAACCCCCCCCCGAACTTCAGCCTTTTTACACGGGTCCGAGGTAGACTCGGATCTTCCCGCCTTGCTCGGCTAACCCGAGCGCGCCCGAACGTCATCATCCCGCTGTCGGATTCTCGTGAGGCTCGTATTCTATCGCGAGACTCGGATTCTATATAAGGAGCCGCGCGTCGCCGCCATTTTCACACGTGCATTGAGATTGATAGGGAGAGGACGTGGCTGGCGTCCTCTCCGTTTAGAGTAGAGTAGAGAGTAGAGAGTCTAGAGACACTTGATTTACTAATTTTGGGGAGCATATTAGGACGGAGTACTACTTGCTGATAGTGTGACCAGTGACCACCAGTTTAATTAATCCGTTCTCTGCCTGAAAAAAAACGATACACAGTGTGACACAGTCACATACCATATCTGTGCTCAGCCTCAGTGTGCCCTCAGTGTGCTGCATCATCTATGTAATACTGTATATCTGACTGTGCTGAGTGCTCACTGCTCACACAGCTTAATTGTGGGGGAGACTGGGGAGCAGTTATAGCAGGAGTACATATTTTAACAGTGCACACTTTTGCTGCCAGAGTGCCACTGCCAGTGCCAGTGTGACTGACCAGTGACCACTGACCACCAGTATATTGTGATTGTCTGCCTGAAAAAGTTAAACACTCGTCGTGTGGTGTTTTTATTCTATAAACGCATTCTGCTGACAGTGTCCAGCAGGTCCGTCATTATATAATATATACCTGTCCGGCTGCAGTAGTGATATATATATATTTTTTATATCATTATCATCCAGTCTATATTAGCGGCAGACGCAGTACGGTAGTCCACGGCTGTAGCTACCTCTGTGTCGGCAGTCGCTAGTCCATCCATAATTGTATACCACCTACCTGTGGTGTTTTTTCTTTCTTTCTATCTTCTAGATACTACTAGTAGCTTACTTTAGGAGTCTGCAGTGCTGAGCTGACAGTGTCCAGCAGGTCCGTCATTATATAATATATACCTGTCCGGCTGCAGTAGTGATATATATATATATTTTTTATATCATTATCATCCAGTCTATATTAGCAGCAGACGCAGAACGGTAGTCCACGGCTGTAGCTACCTCTGTGTCGGCAGTCGCTCGTCCATCCATAATTGTATACCACCTACCCGTGGTGTTTTTTTTTTTCTTCTATCTTCTTGATACTAGTAGCTTACTTTAGGAGTCTGCAGTGCTGAGCTGACAGTGTCCAGCAGGTCCGTCATTATATAATATATACCTGTCCGTCTGCAGTAATGATATATATATATATTTTTTATATAATTATCATCCAGTCTATATTAGCAGCAGACGCAGTACGGTAGTCCACGGCTGTAGCTACCTCTGTGTCGGCAGTCGCTAGTCCATCCATAATTGTATACCACCTACCTGTGGTGTTTTTTTTTTTTCCTATCTTCTTGATACTACTAGTAGCTTACTTTAGGAGTCTGCAGTGCTGAGCTGACAGTGTCCAGCAGGTCCGTCATTATATAATATATACCTGTCCGGCTGCAGTAGTGATATATATATATATATTTTTTATATCATTATCATCCAGTCTATATTAGCAGCAGACGCAGTACGGTAGTCCACGGCTGTAGCTACCTCTGTGTCGGCAGTCGCTCGTCAATCCATAAGTATACTAGTATCCATCCATCTCCATTGTTTACCTGAGGTGCCTTTTAGTTGTGCCTATTAAAATATGGAGAACAAAAATGTTGAGGTTCCAAAAATAGGGAAAGATCAAGATCGACTTCCACCTCGTGCTGAAGCTGCTGCCACTAGTCATGGCCGAGACGATGAAATGCCAGCAACGTCGTCTGCCAAGGCCGATGCCCAATGTCATAGTACAGAGCATGTAAAATCCAAAACACCAAATATCAGTAAAAAAAGGACTCAAAAATCTAAAATAAAATTGTCGGAGGAGAAGGCTAAACTTGCCAATATGCCATTTACCACACGGAGTGGCAAGGAACGGCTGAGGCCCTGGCCTATGTTCATGGCTAGTGGTTCAGCTTCACATGAGGATGGAAGCACTCAGCCTCTCGCTATAAAAATGAAAAGACTCAAGCTGGCAAAAGCACAGCAAAGAACTGTGCGTTCTTCGAAATCACAAATCCACAAGGAGAGTCCAATTGTGTCGTTTGCGATGCCTGACCTTCCCAACACTGGACATGAAGAGCATGCGCCTTCCACCATTTGCACGCCCCCTGCAAGTGCTGGAAGGAGCACCCGCAGTCCAGTTCCTGATAGTCAGATTGAAGATGTCAGTGTTGAAGTACACCAGGATGAGGAGGATATGGGTGTTGCTGGCGCTGGGGAGGAAATTGACCAGGAGGATTCTGATGGTGAGGTGGTTTGTTTAAGTCAGGCACCCGGGGAGACACCTGTTGTCCGTGGGAGGAATAGGGCCATTGACATGCCTGGTGAAAATACCAAAAAAATCAGCTCTTCGGTGTGGAAGTATTTCAACAGAAATGCGGACAACATTTGTCAAGCCCTGTGTTGCCTTTGTCAAGCTGTAATAAGTAGGGGTAAGGACGTTAACCACCTCGGAACATCCTCCCTTATACGTCACCTGCAGCGCATTCATCATAAGTCAGTGACAAGTTCAAAAACTTTGGGCGACAGCGGAAGCAGTCCACTGACCAGTAAATCCCTTCCTCTTGTAACCAAGCTCACGCAAACCACCCCACCAACTCCCTCAGTGTCAATTTCCTCCTTCCCCAGGAATGCCAATAGTCCTGCAGGCCATATCACTGGCAATTCTGATGAGTCCTCTCCTGCCTGGGATTCCTCCGATGCATCCTTGCGTGTAACGCCTACTGCTGCTGGCGCTGCTGTTGTTGCTGCTGGTAGTCGATGGTCATCCCAGAGGGGAAGTCGTACTCGTAAGACCACTTTTACTACTTCCACCAAGCAATTGACTGTCCAACAGTCCTTTGCGAGGAAGATGAAATATCACAGCAGTCATCCTACTGCAAAGCGGATAACTGAGGCCTTGGCATCCTGGGCGGTGAGAAACGTGGTTCCGGTATCCATCATTACTGCAGAGGCAACTAGAGACTTGTTGGAGGTACTGTGTCCCCGGTACCAAATACCATCTAGGTTCCATTTCTCTAGGCAGGCGATACCGAAAATGTACACAGACCTCAGAAAAAGACTCACCAGTGTCCTAAAAAATGCAGTTGTACCCAATGTCCACTTAACCACGGACATGTGGACAAGTGGAGCAGGGAAGGCTCAGGACTATATGACTGTGACAGCCCACTGGGTAGATGTATGGACTCCCGCCGCAAGAACAGCAGCGGCGGCACCAGTAGCAGCATCTCGCAAACGCCAACTCTTTCCTAGGCAGGCTACGCTTTGTATCACCGCTTTCCAGAATACGCACACAGCTAAAAACCTCTTACGGCAACTGAGGAAGATCATCGCAGAATGGCTTACCCCAATTGGACTCTCCTGTGGATTTGTGGCATCGGACAACGCCAGCAATATTGTGTGTGCATTAAATATGGGCAAATTCCAGCACGTCCCATGTTTTGCACATACCTTGAATTTGGTGGTGCAGAATTATTTAAAAAACGAGAGGGGCGTGCAAGAGATGCTGTCGGTGGCCAGAAGAATTGCGGGACACTTTCGGCGTACAGGCACCACGTACAGAAGACTGGAGCACCACCAAAAACGCCTGAACCTGCCCTGCCATCATCTGAAGCAAGAAGTGGTAACGAGGTGGAATTCAACCCTCTATATGCTTCAGAGGTTGGAGGAGCAGCAAAAGGCCATTCAAGCCTATACAACTGAGCACGATATAGGAGGTGGAATGCACCTGTCTCAAGCGCAGTGGAGAATGATTTCAACGTTGTGCAAGGTTCTGCAACCTTTTGAACTTGCCACACGTGAAGTCAGTTCAGACACTGCCAGCCTGAGTCAGGTCATTCCCCTCATCAGGCTTTTGCAGAAGAAGCTGGAGACATTGAAGGAGGAGCTAACACAGAGCGATTCCGCTAGGCATGTGGGACTTGTGGATGGAGCCCTTAATTCGCTTAACAAGGATTCACGGGTGGTCAATCTGTTGAAATCAGAGCACTACATTTTGGCCACCGTGCTCGATCCTAGATTTAAAACCTACCTTGGATCTCTCTTTCCGGCAGACACAAGTCTGCTGGGGTTCAAAGAACTGCTGGTGACAAAATTGTCAAGTCAAGCGGAACGCGACCTGTCAACATCTCCTCCTTCACATTCTCCCGCAACTGGGGATGCGAGGAAAAGGCTCAGAATTCCGAGCCCACCCGCTGGCGGTGATGCAGGGCAGTCTGGAGCGACTGCTGATGCTGACATCTGGTCCGGACTGAAGGACCTGACAACGATTACGGACATGTCGTCTACTGTCACTGCATATGATTCTCTCCCCATTGAAAGAATGGTGGAGGATTATATGAGTGACCGCATCCAAGTAGGCACGTCAGACAGTCCGTACTTATACTGGCAGGAAAAAGAGGCAATTTGGAGGCCCTTGCACAAACTGGCTTTATTCTACCTAAGTTGCCCTCCCACAAGTGTGTACTCCGAAAGAGTGTTTAGTGCCGCCGCTCACCTTGTCAGCAATCGGCGTACGAGGTTACATCCAGAAAATGTGGAGAAGATGATGTTCATTAAAATGAATTATAATCAATTCCTCCGTGTAGACATTGACCAGCAGCAATTGCCTCCACAAAGTAGTACACAGGGAGCTGAGATGGTGGATTCCAGTGGGGACGAATTGATAATCTGTGAGGAGGAGGATGTACACGGTGATATATCGGAGGATGATGATGAGGTGGACATCTTGCCTCTGTAGAGCCAGTTTGTGCAAGGAGAGATTAATTGCTTCTTTTTTGGTGGGGGTCCAAACCAACCCGTCATTTCAGTCACAGTCGTGTGGCAGACCCTGTCACTGAAATGATGGGTTGGTTAAAGTGTGCATGTCCTGTTTATACAACATAAGGGTGGGTGGGAGGGCCCAAGGACAATTCCATCTTGCACCTCTTTTTTCTTTCATTTTTCTTTGCGTCATGTGCTGTTTGGGGGGTGTTTTTTTGGAAGGGCCATCCTGCGTGACACTGCAGTGCCACTCCTAGATGGGCCAGGTGTTTGTGTCGGCCACTAGGGTCGCTTAGCTTACTCACACAGCTACCTCATTGCGCCTCTTTTTTTCTTTGCGTCATGTGCTGTTTGGGGAGTGTTTTTTGGAAGGGCCATCCTGCGTGACACTGCAGTGCCACTCCTAGATGGGCCAGGTGTTTGTGTCGGCCACTTGGGTCGCTTAGCTTAGCCATCCAGCGACCTCGGTGCAAATTTTAGGACTAAAAATAATATTGTGAGGTGTGAGGTGTTCAGAATAGACTGAAAATGAGTGGAAATTGTGGTTATTGAGGTTAATAATACTTTGGGATCAAAATGACCCCCAAATTCTATGATTTAAGCTGTTTTTTAGGGTTTTTTGAAAAAAACACCCGAATCCAAAACACACCCGAATCCGACAAAAAAAATTCGGTGAGGTTTTGCCAAAACGCGTTCGAACCCAAAACACGGCCGCGGAACTGAACCCAAAACCAAAACACAAAACCCGAAAAATTTCCGGTGCTCATCACTACCTTACCGTTCTTATCAGTACTGGCCCCCTGACCTTGGTGGAGTGGGTGAAAGATTGTAAAAAGTATTTTGTGCAAAAGACAAAAGAGGAGGAACAAAAAAACCCTGAGGCGCAAATATAAACCTCTCTATTATCCGTTCATGGGCCCTCATTCCGAGTCGTTCGCTCGGTATTTTTCATCGCATCGCAGTGAAATTCCGCTTAGTGCGCATGCGCAATATTCGCACTGCGACTGCGCCAAGTATCTTTGCTATGAAGAAAGTATTTTTACTCACGGCTTTCTCATCGCTCCGGCGAACGTAATGTGATTGACAGGAAATGGGTGTTACTGGGCGGAAACACGGCGTTTTATGGGCGTGTGGCTGAAAACGCTACCGTTTCCGGAAAAAACGCAGGAGTGGCCGGAGAAACGGGGGAGTGGTTGGCCGAACGCTGGGTGTGTTTGTGACGTCAAACCAGGAACGACAAGCACTGAACTGATCGCACAGGCAGAGTAAGTCTGGAGCTACTCTAAAACTGCTAAGTAGTTTGTGCTCGCAATATTGCGAATACATCGGTCGCAATTTTAAGATGCTAAGATACACTCCCAGTAGGCGGCGGCTTAGCGTGTGTAACTCTGCTAAATTCGCCTTGCGACCGATCAACTCGGAATGAGGGCCATGGTCTTTGGGGGCCAAGGGGTTAGGTTCAGGCTGCAGGTGCGGGAGTGGGGGGGAGGGATGGAGGTTAGGATTTGGCTGCCAGGAGGGGTGGGTTAGGGTTAGACACCTTCAGGGAGGGGTAGGCTGTGGGGGAGGGAGGGTTAGGTTTATACTGCGGAGCGGTAGGGTTAGGCACCACCAGGGAGGGTTAGGATGCAGGGTGGGGGGGCTTTGGATTATCTATAAATGTAGATTTTATGTGTATGTATGTATATGTATATATATATATATATATATACACATATATATAAAATATACATTATATATATATATATATATATATATAATATATATAAAATATACATTATATATATATATATATATATATATATATATATATATATATAAAATTTTAAACACATTAGGTAGGTAGAGCTCCCTTTTACACATTTCGGCGGTAGAGTTCGCTTTTTACACATTATGGCAGCAGAGTCTCCTTTTTACACATTACGGCAGCAGAGTCCCCCTTTTTACACGTTATGGTAACAAAGACCCCCTTTTTTTACACATTACAGCAGCAGAGTCCCCCTTTTTACACTTTAAGCAGAGAGAGTCCCCTTTTTACACATTAAGCAGGCAGAGTTCCATTTTTACACATTAGGCAGCAGAGTCCCCCTTTTTACACATTATGGCAGGAAGTCCCCCTTTTTTTTACACATTAGGCAGGCCATAGCGATAACTAGACATTTGGTGCCTTGTGCCAAAAAGAGAATTGGTGCCCCTCTCCCCCCCCCCCCCCCCCCCCAGACACACACACACATTTAAAATAGGGCAGTGCACGCCGCAGGCAAAAATATAGGGATGTACCAATTCACATTACGCCACACAGTAGAATCCGTCAGTCACATTGCACCGCACAGCAGCATCCGTTGGTCACATTACACAGCACAGTAGCGTCCGTCGGTCACATTACACCACACAGTAGCATCCGTCGGTCACATTACACCGCACAGCAGCATCCGTTGGTCACATTACACAGCACAGTAGCGTCCGTCGGTCACATTACACCGCACAGCAGCATCCGTGGGTCACATTACACCACACAGTAGCATCCGTCGGTCACATTACACCGCACAGTAGCATCCGTCGGTCACATTACACCGCACAGCAGCATTCATCGGTCACATTACACAGCACAGTAGTGCCCGTCGGTCACATTACACAGCACAGTAGCGCCCGTCTGTCACATTACGCCGCACAGTAGCGCCCGTCTGTCACATTACACCGCACAGCAGCGTCCGTCGGTCACATTACACAGCACAGTAGCGCCCGTCGGTCACATTACACCGCACAGTAGCGCCTGGCTGTTGCATTATACCGCACAGCAGCGTCCGTCGGTCACATTACACAGCACAGTAGCGCCCGTCGGTCACATTACACCGCACAGTAGCGCCCGGCTGTCACATTACACCGCACAGCAGCGTCCGTCGGTCACATTACACAGCACAGTAGCGCCCGTCGGTCACATTACACCACACAGTAGCAACTGTCGGTCACATTACACAGCACAGTAGCGCCCGTCGGTCACATTACACCGCACAGTAGCGCCCGTCGGTCACATTACACCGCACAGCAGCGTCCGTCGGTCACATTACACAGCACAGTAGCGCCCGTCGGTCACATTACACCGCACAGTAGCACCCGGCTGTCACATTACACCGCACAGCAGCGTCCATCGGTCACATTACACAGCACAGTAGCGCCCGTCGGTCACATTACACCACACAGTAGCAACTGTCGGTCACATTACACAGCACAGTAGCGCCCGTCGGTCACATTACACCGCACAGTAGTGCCCGTCTGTCACATTACACCGCACAGCAGCGTCCGTCAGTCACATTACACAGCACAGTAGCGCCCGTCGGTCACATTACACCGCACAGTAGCGCCCGGCTGTCACGTTACACCGCACAGCAGCGTCCGTCGGTCACATTACAAAGCACAGTAGCGCCCGTCGGTCACATTACACCGCACAGTAGCGCCCGGCTGTCACATTACACCGCACAGCAGCGTCCGTCGGTCACATTACACAGCACAGTAGCGCCCGTCGGTCACATTACACCACACAGTAGCAACTGTCGGTCACATTACACAGCACAGTAGCGCCCGTCGGTCACATTACACTGCACAGTAGCGCCCGTCTGTCACATTACACTGCACAGTAGCGCCCGTCTGTCACATTACACTGCACAGTAGCGTCCGTCGGTCACATTACACAGCACATTAGCGCCCGTCGTTCACATTACACCGCACAGTAGCGCCCGGCTGTCACATTACACCGCACAGCAGCGTCCGTCGGTCACATTACACAGCACAGTAGCGCCCGTCGGTCACATTACACAGCAAAGTAGTTCCCGTCGGTCACATTACACCGCACAGTAGCATCCGTCAGTCACATTACACTGTACAGTAGCGCCCATCTGTCGCCTTATACATGTTACATCATAGAAGAGCCCCTTACACACATTACGCTAGCAAGGTAGAGGGAAGAGTGTGTGTGTGTGTGTGTGTGTGTGTGTGTGTGTGTATGTAGAGAGAGAGAGTGAGAATTGCACTGCTTACTCAGCTGCTGGCTTCTGTTCTGTCCCCCGAAATCCCTCTCCACAGTCCACACACTGCATGACGGGTGGCGGGGAGGGGAGGGAAAGGGATGGCTGTGATCAGAGCGCATGGGAAGCACTCTCTTACTGCCTGCTGCTCTGATCTACAGTACATATAGCAGACAGACATAGGGCCTAATTCAGACCTGATTGCTGCTGTGCGTTTTAGCACAGCGGGCGATCAGGTCTGAACTGTGCAGGCGCCACAGTGCGCCGACACATGCCAGAGATGCTATCAGCATCTCAGTTCAGCGATTGCCTCTGTCTGATTGACAGCTGGGAGGGAGGAGGTGGGCCGGTAGCATTGGGCCGCCGTTTTGGGGGTGCGGTCCGGGCAATGCAGGCGTGCCTGGACCATGCGGGCCGCAGTGGCTGCGTGACGTCACACGCAGCCGCTGCGACCCGGAGAGCAACGGGTAGCTCCCTGCCAGTGTGCAGGAGCTGCGCTGGTAGGAAACTACTCTTCAGGTACAAAAGCATCGCTGGCGTGCGATGCTTTTGTACCTGTGCGACGGGGGGAGGGCCAGACATGCGGGGCGGACTAGCCCTGTGCTGGGCATCCTCCCGCAGGTCAGGGTGGCAGATCGTAGCCGTGCAAGATTTTACACAGCTATGATCAGGTCTGAATTAGGCCCATTGGGTGGGGGGTCATGAGGAAGTAAGGGGGCGGGGCTTTGGGCGGCCGCTAACTGTGATAGGAGGAGTTGTGGTCGGATATAGGGAGCCGCCAGGAAGGGGGCAGGCAGCTGCAGCTCTGGTGGTCGCAGCAAGGTAGTGCTGATCACAAAGGGAACCTACACACTATCGTCGCGGAAGAAGGGGCCAAGTGTACCTCACCGGTCACTGCTGCCAGCGCTGCAGTTGGTGGCGGTAGTCGCGACCCCGCGGTTTCTGGCGGCAGTCCTGCGCCCACAGTGCTTTTACGCTGTGTGCCATAGGTAGTTACTAGTGATGAGCGGGTTCGGATCCTCGGGATCCGAACCCGCCCGAACTTTACCTTTTTTTCACGGGTCCAAGCAAATCGGATCCTCCCGCCTTGCTCGGTTAACCCGAGCGCGCCCGAACGTCATCATCCCGCGGTCGGATTCTCGCAAGATTCGTATTCTATATAAGGAGCCGCGCGTCGCCGCCATTTTTCACTCGTGCATTGGAGATGATCGTGAGAGGACGTGGCTGGCGTCCTCTCAGTTTCTATGTTCAGTGGGCTGCAAATTGTGCTGCAAATATCTGTGCTCAGTGTGCTGCAAATATCTGTGCTCAGTGTGCTGCAAGTGCAAATATCTACGTTCTCTGCCTGAAAAACGCTCCATATCTGACTGTGCTCAGTGTGCTGCAAATATCTGTGCTCAGTGTGCTAATTGCTTTTGTTATGCACACCAGTGCCTGCAGGAATGTACTGGTGTTTGAACTGTTATACACACCAGTGCCTGCAGGAATGTACTGGTGTCTGAATAGAGAGGGATGCAAAACAAATGAACTCACAGACAGACTGGGAAATATGACATAACATACACAGAAGGTGATAGGGTAACAAAACCAACACAGAGTGAACAGAGAAGCCCAGAGGCTAAGAAACTGGGTGTCTCCCTAGTATTAGAAATGCTCAGATGGAAAAAGCAAGATGTTGTGTTTTAATACGTAGAGAACCCGAAATGCTGTTGCTAAGGGCAACAGCAAAACCCTAAAGGGTTACCAACGGGTGTGGCAGTAAACTCCTTGGTCAGAGATGGAATAATAGACACAAGGAGAGTCTCCACAATCCTAATTCTCACTTGCAGGGCCCAGGTTCAGCTTACTGCCACTAAACTGACACATGGACGCCCTGCACAGTGAGAGAGGATTATGCAGGCAGGTCTGAAAGTACAGCCACAAACCTGCTGGGTTCACAGAATAGCAAAAGAACCTCAGCAGGCTAAACGACTGACTCCAGTCTTACTGCTAGGTCTGGATTGGCAGAGTGTAGTACCAAATGCCCAGGCCTATTTGCAGTAAGCAATAACAAAATACAAAGCTACACAGTACTGGCTAACTTTCAGGAACTGACTAACCAACAAAGATTCAGCAGCATCTGCTTAATCTGAGAAGAGGCCTTATAAAGCAGGTGCTGTCCACGCCCCCCTCAGACCTCACAGACTGTGAGCACAAAAACCAGCACCGGATCCCATGCATGTAACCACTGCACAGCAAAAGACCCGAACCGGAGTATCAGCTGCGCTCAGGTTACTCCGCTAGCACTTGTCTCCCGGTTGCCATGACGACGTGGCAGCACAGGGCAGGAGACCCTAGCAGTACCCCCCCTCTGACGAGGGGTCAAAGAACCCCTACCACCGGGTTTATCGGGGAACTGCGAGAAGAAAGAGCGTATCAGTCTGGGGGCATGAAGATCACAACTGCGCACCCACGACCGCTCCTCCGGGCCATACCCCTTCCAGTGCACCAAAAATGACAGCCGACCCCGAACCATCTTGGAGTCAAGAATCCTTTCAACAACAAACTCCCTCTGGCCACGTATCAGAAGAGGGGAAGGTCTTCCTCTGGAAGAAGGATTACTAATCGCCCGTTTTAAAAGGGAACAATGAAATGTTTTATTGATACCCAAAGAACGGGGCAGATCTAACTGAAATTCCACCGGATTGATAACCCTGGTGATCTTATAAGGGCCGATGAACCGGGGGCCTAACTTATGAGATGGCTGTTTCAACTTCAAATTCTTGGTAGACAACCAGACGAAGTCTCCTAATTTGAAGCTGCAGGGTCTTTTCCGCTTATCAAAAACCCTTTTGGTCACTAATGACACAGACACAAGGGCTTTCTTCACTTTCCTCCAAATACCTCTAAGGACCGAAACGACAGAGGAACCACCAGGCGTGGAGTCCAGGGGGTCAAAAGAATTGGCCTTAGGATGATGCCCATACACACAAAGGAAGGGAGAGATCCCTGTAGCAGAGTGAGCCGCGTTGTTATAGGCAAACTCCGCCATTGACAGATGAGCAACCCAGTCAGTCTGACACTTGGAGACATAACACCTGAGGAACTGCTCCAAGGTCTGGTTCACCCTTTCAGTCTGCCCATTAGACTGCGGATGGTAGCCTGATGACAAGCTGACAGAAATCTGGAGATCAGAACAAAATGCCCTCCAGAATTTGGCCACAAACTGGGATCCGCGGTCAGAGACCACATCAAGTGGCAACCCGTGGAGGCGCACAACATGCAGCATAAATAATTCAGACAGGCGTCTGGCCGATGGCAGCCCAACCAGTGGAACGAAGTGCGCCATCTTCGAAAACCTGTCAATGACAACCCAGATGGCTGTCATCCCAGAGGATTTGGGCAAGTCCACAACAAAATCCATTGAAATGTGGGTCCATGGCTTAGATGGAATAGAGAGTGGATGTAATGGGCCAACAGGAACCCCTCTAGGAGTCTTATTTCGGGCACAGATGTCACATGCCCGAACCCACTGATCCACATCCTTAGCCACCGAGGGCCACCACACCGCCCTAGATAGCAACTCCTGAGTTCTGGCAATACCCGGGTGACCTGCCGACTTCTTGGCATGGAATTCCAGGAACACTCGCTGTCTTAACCTAGGAGGCACAAACAAAAGACCTACCGGAAGGTCTGGAGGAGCCTGCTCCTGTGCTCTAAGGACTAATGACAAGAGGTCCTGGGTAATGCCCACTTTAATACATGATGGGGACACAATGGGCAACGGCTCCTCGGTGGTCTCCTGGATTGGAGCAAAACTCCGCGAGAGCGCATCAGCCTTGATGTTTTTTGACCCAGGGCGATATGTTATCAAAAAATTAAAGCGAGCAAAAAACAAAGCCCATCGTGCCTGCCTGGCATTGAGACGCTTCGCTGACTCTAAATATGCCAAATTCTTATGGTTGGTGAGAATTGAGACCACAAACTTAGCCCCCTCAAGCCAGTGTCTCCACTCCTCGAGTGCATCCTTAATAGCCAACAATTCCCGGTTACCCACGTCATAATTCATCTCGGCAGGCGAAAATTTACGGGAAAAGTAAGCACAGGGATGAAGGCGATTATCAGACACTCCCATCTGAGAGAGCACTGCCCCAATACCCATCTCAGAGGCATCCACCTCCACCACAAAAGGACGCTCTGGATCTGGGTGTCGCAGCACCTTGGCCGAGACAAATGCCCTTTTGAGACGGGCAAAAGCCGCTTTGGCCTCACGAGACCAGTGAGCAACATCCGCCCCTTTCTTAGTGAGTGCCACCAAGGGCGCCACTATAGACGAAAATCCAGCGATAAACCGTCTATAAAAATTTGCAAAGCCCAGGAAACGCTGAAGCGCCTTCAAACTAGTGGGCTGCACCCAATCCAGGACTGCCTGTACCTTGGAACCCTTCATTTGGAAACCTTCTGGGGAGATAATATATCCTAGAAATGCGATTTGCTGAACTTCAAATTCGCACTTCTCCAGCTTCGCCCCAAGCCGGTGGTCTCTGAGTTTCTGGAGGACTAAGCGTACATGCTTCCGATGTTCCTCCAGGGAATGGGAGAAGATTAGGATGTCATCTAAGTATACAACTAAGAATCTATCCAAATATTCCCTGAGCACATCGTTCATGAAATCCTGGAAGACTGCCGGGGCATTACAGAGCCCAAAAGGCATCACCAAATATTCATAATGCCCTGAGTGGGTATTAAAGGCAGTCTTCCATTCATCCCCCTCTCTTATTCGGATTAGATTGTACGCACCGCGTAGGTCAATCTTAGAAAAAATGGTGGCAGTACGAAGCTGGTCAAACAAGACCGAAATGAGAGGCAGTGGGTATGAGTTTTTAATCGTGATACGGTTCAATTCCCTGAAGTCGATGCAGGGTCGCAATGAACCGTCCTTTTTACCCACGAAGAAGAACCCCGACCCAACTGGAGACTGTGAAGGTCTGATAAATCCTTTAGCCAAGTTCTCCTGAATGTACTCTGCCATAGCCTGAGTCTCAGGACGTGACAGGGAGTACAACCTGCTCTTGGGAAGCTTAGCATTCGGCAACAAATCAATGGCACAGTCATAGGGGCGATGGGGAGGTAGTACCTCTGCAACTTTTTTGGAGAACACGTCCGCAAAATCTGCATAACACACTGGCAATCCTGGCAAACATAGCTGCGAGAGCCTGACTGGAAGGCTCAAGCAACTCCTGAAACAATCAGTACCCCAACTAAGAATCTCCCCAGAGACCCAGTCAAATTGAGGATTGTGGGCCCTTAACCAGGGTAACCCCAACACCAATGGGGCAAAAGTACAGACAGTCACATAAAAGGACAATTTTTCAGAGTGTGTGGCTCCAATAAACAAAGAAATCTGGCTAGTGCAAGAGGTAATTTTACCCTGGGATAATGGTTCCACGTTTAACCCACAAATCTCAATTTCCGACGCCAAGGGTACTAAGGAAACAGAGTGTTTCAGGGCGAATTGGCGGTCCATAAAAACCCCGTCGGCCCCACTGTCCACAAAGGCCTCAGTCTTGACAGTTTGACCGAGGATCTTCAAGGTCACCGGAATGATAAAAGTCTTCTTGGGAAATTCTGACTTCTGGCCTGACAGGATATTTCCCATCACCCTCAGGCCCTGAAGTTTTCCGGCTTTTCTGGGCATGATACTACCACATGACCCTTATTCCCACAGTACAAACACAACCCCTGCTGTCTCCTCCGCGTCTTCTCACGCGAGGAGAGGCGGGTAGCCCCAATCTGCATAGGCTCCTCGGAAAATTCCTCAGAGTCTGAGGTTCCCTTGGGAAAGAAGGAAACCTCGGTCTCCCTTTCAAGCCTACGCTCTCTCAGCCGTCTATCCACCCGGATGGATAACTGCATGAGCTGATCCAAGCTATCAGGCAAGGGATATTGTACCAGTTGGTCTTTTATCTGGTTAGAAAGACCTCTTCGGTACTGGTGTCTCAGGGCTGGGTCATTCCACTGGGTATCATGGGCCAACCTCCGAAACTCCGTACAGTAAACCTCAACTGGCCTTCGCCCTTGCTTAAGGATCGAAATCTGAGCCTCGGCTGAGGCCGTCTTGTCAGGGTCATCATACAACATGCCCAGTGCCGTAAAAAAAGCATCAACACTTTTAAGCGACGGACAGTCAGGCTGCAACCCATATGCCCAGACCTGTGGGTCTCCTTGTAGCAAGGAAATCACTATGCCCACCCGCTGAATCTCTGACCCAGAAGACTGAGGCCTAAGCTGGAAATATAACTTGCAGCTCTCCTTGAAACAAAAGAACTGCGAGCGATCTCCAGAAAAACGATCCGGAAGATTTACTTTCGGCTCCTTAACCCCTGAAGGTGCTGCTGCTGCGGGAGCTCCGCCAGCGGCCTGGGAGGTGTGCATTTTAATGGACAAATCATTAAATTGACGAGTCAGGACCTGCACCTGATCGACCACCTGTTGTAACGTATTTTGAGGGGTATGCTCCATATTCCCACAAAATTTCAACAGGAGTATTGGGCTGCTGAATATGTTATGCACACCAGTGCCTGCAGGAATGTACTGGTGTTTGAACTGTTATACACACCAGTGCCTGCAGGAATGTACTGGTGTCTGAACAGAGAGGGATGCAAAACAAATGAACTCACAGACAGACTGGGAAATATGACATAACGTACACAGAAGGTGATAGGGTAACAAAACCAACACAGAGTGAACAGAGAAGCCCAGAGGCTAAGAAACTGGGTGTCTCCCTAGTATTAGAAATGCTCAGATGGAAAAAGCAAGATGTTGTGTTTTAATACGTAGAGAACCCGAAATGCTGTTGCTAAGGGCAACAGCAAAACCCTAAAGGGTTACCAACGGGTGTGGCAGTAAACTCCTTGGTCAGAGATGGAATAATAGACACAAGGAGAGTCTCCACAATCCTAATTCTCACTTGCAGGGCCCAGGTTCAGCTTACTGCCACTAAACTGACACATGGACGCCCTGCACAGTGAGAGAGGATTATGCAGGCAGGTCTGAAAGTACAGCCACAAACCTGCTGGGTTCACAGAATAGCAAAAGAACCTCAGCAGGCTAAACGACTGACTCCAGTCTTACTGCTAGGTCTGGATTGGCAGAGTGTAGTACCAAATGCCCAGGCCTATTTGCAGTAAGCAACAACAAAATACAAAGCTACACAGTACTGGCTAACTTTCAGGAACTGACTAACCAACAAAGATTCAGCAGCATCTGCTTAATCTGAGAAGAGGCCTTATAAAGCAGGTGCTGTCCACGCCCCCCTCAGACCTCACAGACTGTGAGCACAAAAACCAGCACCGGATCCCATGCCTGTAACCACTGCACAGCAAAAGACCCGAACCGGAGTATCAGCTGCGCTCAGGTTACTCCGCTAGCACTTGTCTCCCGGTTGCCATGACGACGTGGCAGCACAGGGCAGGAGACCCTAACAGCTTTAAAGCAGAATTATTTAAAAAACGACAGGGGCGTGCAAGAGATGCTGTCGGTGGCCCGAAGAATTGCGGGCCACTTTCGGCATTCAGCCACCGCGTGCCGAAGACTGGAGCCCCAGCAAATACTCCTGAACATGCCCTGCCATCATCTGAAGCAAGAGGTGGTAACAAGGTGGAATTCAACCCTCTATATGCTTCAGAGGATGGAGGAGCAGCAAAAGGCCATTCAAGCCTATACATCTGCCTACGATATAGGCAAAAGAGGGGGAATGCACCTGACTCAAGCGCAGTGGAGAATGATTTCAACGTTGTGCAAGGTTCTGCAACCCTTTGAACTTGCCACACGTGAAGTCAGTTCAGACACTGCCAGTCAGGTCATTCCCCTCATCAGGCTTTTGCAGAAGAAGCTGGAGACATTGAAGGAGGAGCTAAAACAGAGCGATTCCGCTAGGCATGTGGGACTTGTGGATGGAGCCCTTAATGCGCTTAACCAGGATTCACGGGTGGTCAATCTGTTGAAATCAGAGCACTACATTTTGGCCACCGTGCTCGATCCTAGATTTAAAACCTACGTTGTATCTCTCTTTCCGGCAGACACAAGTCTGCAGAGGTTCAAAGACCTGCTGGTGAGAAAATTGTCAAGTCAAGCGGAACGTGACCCGTCAAAAGCTCCTCCTTCACTTTCTCCCACAACTGGGGCTGCGAGGAAAAGGCTAAGAATTCCGAGCCCACCCGCTGGCGGTGATGCAGGGCAGTCTGGAGCGAGTGCTGACATCTGGTCCGGACTGAAGGACCTGCCAACGATTACTGACATGTCATCTACTGTCACTGCATATGATTCTGTTACCATTGAAAAAATGGTGGAGGATTATATGAGTGACCGCATTCAAGTAGGCACGTCAGACAGTCCGTACGTATACAGGCAGGAAAAAGAGGCAATTTGGAGGCTCTTGCACAAACTGGCTTTATTTTACCTAAGTTGTCCCCCCTCCAGTGTGTACTCCGAAAGAGTGTTTAGTGCAGCCGGTAACCTTGTCAGCAATCGGCGTACGAGGTTACTTCCAGAAAATGTGGAGAAGATGATGTTCATCAAAATGAATTATAATCAATTCCTCCATGGAGACATTCACCAGCAGCAATTGCCTCCAGAAAGTACACAGGGACCTGAGATGGTGGATTCTAGTGGGGACGAATTAATAATCTGTGAGGAGGGGGATGTACACAGTGAAAGGGGTGAGGAATCGGACGATGAGGAGGAGGTGGACATCTTGCCTCTGTAGAGCCAGTTTGTGCAAGGAGAGATTGATTGCTTCTTTTTTGGTGGGGGCCCAAACCAACCAGTCATTTCAGTGACAGTCGTGTGGCAGACCCTGTCGCTGAAATTATGGGTTTGTTAAAGTGTGCATGTCCTGTTTATACAACATAAGGGTGGGTGGGAGGGCCCAAGGACAATTCCATCTTGCACCTCTTTTTTCTTTCATTTTTCTTTGCATCATGTGCTGTTTGGGGACTATTTTTTTGAAGTGCCATCCTGCCTGACACTGCAGTGCCACTCCTAGATGGGCCACTTGTGTCGCTTAGCTTAGCCATCCAGCGACCTTGGTGCACCTCTTTTTTTCTTTGCATCATGTGCTGTTTGGGGACTATTTTTTAAATCTGCATCCTGTCTGACACTGCAGTGCCACTCCTAGATGGGCCAGGTGTTTGTGTCGGCCACTTGGGTCGCTTAGCTTAGTCACACAGCTACCTCATTGCGCCTCTTTTTTTCTTTGCATCATGTGCTGTTTGGGGACAATTTTTTTGAAGTGCCATCCTGTCTGACACTGCAGTGCCACTCCTAGATGGGCCAGGTGTTTGTGTAGGCCACTTGGGTCGCTTAGCTTAGTCATCCAGCGACCTCGGTGCAAATTTTAGGACTAAAAATAATATTGTGAGGTGTTCAGAATAGACTGAAAATGAGTGGAAATTATGGTTATTGAGGTTAATAATACTATGGGATCAAAATGACCCCCAAATTCTATGATTTAAGCTGTTTTTGAGGGTTATTTGTAAAAAAACACCCGAATCCAAAACACACCCGAATCCGACCAAAAATTTTCAGGGAGGTTTTGCCAAAACGCGTCCGAATCCAAAACACGGCAGCGGAACCGAATCCAAAACCAAAACACAAAACCCGAAAAATTTCCGGTGCACATCACTAATAGTTACGCCCCTGGTGATCAGGATAGGTAGTTACGGCCCTGGTGATCAGCAACAAGGATAGGTTTTCTCATGTCCCCTCTCTTTAAGTCGCTTGCATTCCCTTATGGTGTTTTGAAATGTTAAAATGTGGTAATACAAATGTATTCTGTGTTATGCTAAAGCAGTTATATTGAAGCAAAGCACCTGTTGTTGACCGGTCATTAATAAAGATGTGCGCCTCAATGCTAAAGTGTGATGATGCAAATGTATGTTGTGCAAATGCTAATGTATTCAGGCCAAAGTGAATAGTTTAAAATGCAGACAGGTCAAAGTAAAGGTGGGCTCACAAATATTGAATGTGATGAAGCAGACATATTTTCTTATGCTAATGTTTTCACTATCTAAAATACCGGACTTGGGGCCTAATTCAGACTTGATCGCTGTGATGCAAATTACACTGTCCTGTGATCAGATAGTCGCCGCCGTGGGGGAGTGAAAATTTTCCCCGTGCAAGTGTGCTATTGGATGTGTACGCTGTGCGAAAATTCCCCTCAGTCAGCGGACAGCTGCAAAACCGTTCACCAGGGCCATAACTAGCGGTGTGCCAGCGGTGCCTTGCCCACAGCGCAAGCACATTAGCTGCAGCACTGCCCATTGTCCGTCATGTAGTGGTGCGCTCGGCTCCTTTTCTGCCCATCGCACCATTCATTACATACATGGTAGCGCTACAGCTTCTCCCTGGATGCTCCGCCCCTGTTGTGTATTCAGAGTCCAGGAAGAGACGTGATGACATCACTCCCAGCTTGCTCACCTCCACAGTGCCCAGCACCGCGAGGAGTCTCTGCGTTTGGGTGGGGGGCAGTGGCATAACCATTTGCCGCCGGGTGCCAGCTGTCACGGGAGCACCACAATGCAGCCTCTGACACCAGGACCAATCCGCAAGAAGCCTATTCAATTTGTAACCCCTTATCTGACTTTAAACGCGGCCCCGGCCATGTCCCATGACCATCAGTGTACCGAGGACGTCACTTGACGCTATGTGTAAAAGGTAGCTCTACCTGCCATAATGTGTAAAAGGGGACTCTGCCTGCCATAATGTGTAAAAGGGGACTCTGCCTTCCGTAATGTGTAAAAGTGGACTCTACCTGCTCTAATGTGTAAAAGGGGACTCTGCCTGCAGTAACGTGTAAAAGGGGACTCTGCCTTCCGTAATGTGTAAAAGGGGACTCTACCTGCCGTAATGTGTAAAAGGGGACTCTGCCTGCCGTAATGTGTAAAAGGGGAACTCTGCCATGCTGAGCAGAGCAGTGAGTGCAGGAGCCTCCCAACTGCCCCCCCCCCCACGGGACACTGCAGCCCGCGGGTGGGACAGCGGGACAATCCCCAAAAAACGTGACTGTCCCGTGAAAATCGGGACAGTTGGGAGGTATGAATTATGAGCTTGTTTCAGTGTTGCTCACAATTTGATCTTTACGGTGTTCAGCGATTATCGTACACTGCGCATGCATTTAAGTCACCAAGTAACCATGGCGATGACCTTCACTGTATGGATTTATTTGCAAAGTGATTGACAGGCAGGGACAGCTTGGGGGGAAGTAAAACGCAATTGTGTTGTGACCATTCTCGGGGCTCATCTTAGGCTGCGAGTGCGATGCTACAATACAGAAAACAATTTTTGGAGACTGCTGTAGAGATGCTGAGGGGGGTGCAAGCATTGGGAGAGACTGTAGAGGGTGCAGGGATGCTAGGGAGATGCTGCTGAAGAGGGGACACTAGGGAGATGCTGTGGTGGGAGTGGGCACTGAGAGCGGCTGCAGAGGGAGCGCGGATGCCAGGGAGATGCTGCAGAAGGGAGTGGCACTGAGAGCGGCTACAGGGGGAAGCGTGCACTGAGATCGCCTGCGAGCGGCTGTGGGTGGAGCGGGGATATGATGGAGATGATGCCAGCAGAGAGGAGACACTGGTAAAAGATGCTGGGGGGGGGGTGAGCAGGGACACTGAAAGATGC